>NW_010188160.1:0-219 GCF_000695765.1 Mesitornis unicolor | reverse complement strand
AAAGCGGCCTGGGAAGACAAAGCAGCACAGCCTCAGAGGACAAAAAAAATGTTAAGATACAGCAAGCGGAGCCTTTTATTCACTCCTCCAAAGCAGCTCCATCCCTCTGAGTTCAAGTTCACGTTCAGAGGGATTTCCATAAGCCAAGTATGTTTGAGAAAACACATCCCCACTCCTACGATTTGACTTTGAAATATAAAATAAAATATAAAAATAAAA
>NW_010188159.1:0-5848 GCF_000695765.1 Mesitornis unicolor | reverse complement strand
TAGAAAGTCAAGAGATTCTTTAAAATTGTGTATATTAAAATATATAATACAATAGTACATTAAAATTGTCTGAATTCAGACATAGAAAAGAAGCAAATGTCATTCAGAGAAATGTCATTCACTGTCATATACAGCAAGTATATAGAATAACTGTATTTAGAAGTTCACTCCTCTTCTAGTGATTAGTGATGTCAGTGCGGTTCTCCATGTTTGGAAAATACCTGCAGCTTTTTCTTTTTTGATAAAGGAATAAATTTAGGGTGTGCACTCAGTCTCTCTCCCAGAATCTGAGGATAGAGTTTTTGCTGACTTTGTCAGTAACGTGTTTGCCATCAGAGGAACAGAGTGAAGAACAGTTGACCTCAGTTTTTCTTATGCAGTAAAACTGCTGAATGAGTATAGCAAAAAGGCTTAATCTTACTTTGTTATTTCTAAAAGAAGTTGAATGAATAAAAAACAATTGCATGTGTTACCATGAGCGCTGTATCCCATTCCATTAGTGTATAAATCATAGGGCTAAATAATAACCAAAAAATTGCAATCACAGTTCAAGGGGCATTTCAAAGGCATTATGCACAGATGCAAAAAGCAAAACTCAGTTTTCCCCTCGCCCCTAAGAAAGAGCTATGACTCCAGGCTCCTGAGTAAGAAATGGAAAATCTCTTTACAGTTCTGTTATTAACCAAATATGTTTCATCTTTAGCTTTACTGTGGTTGGTAATTAGAATAACAGATGAAGTACAATATGAGTGTTCCTATTAAAATGGACAAGTTTGTAGCTCTTGTGCAGGTAAAATTACTCCTGCAGTTTAGTCCTTGTATAAACAATGTCTTAATTATGTTTGCATCTAATGCTATCAGCAGTCCCACTTCAATAGCTGTGTGCAGTTTTGTAGATTATTCCAGTTAAGAAGAAAAATTAATGATTGAGTTTGTCATCTCTAATAGCATCTGTGAATTACAGCATGCACAGGAGAAGGAATGAACAGAAATGCATAGTACTGAAATACCAAAGGAGAAAAATATGAAAGGAAAACAACAGAACAGAGGCTCAGAAAATGCAACCTCAGAGGGAAGTTCAAGGAAATTAGATGTATTTGATCTAGACCAAAGAAGGCTAAAGGAGATCAAGAGAGGGAACTAGAGAGGCAGCAACTGCAGTACTGTCCTTACAGCTCTCTCTCAAGGCATCTTCTGGCTGATGCTCTTTAAAGATGTGATGGACTTTACCCTTTTATTCTGCACCTCAGCAGTTTCTTACCTGTCCCTCCTCAGAACTCACACACACACAAGTTTCATCCTTTTGTTTGCCTCTGGTTTTGGTGGAAGCATGACCTTGTAGGTTTTTAAAAGTAGAGGTCAGTAGTTAAATGTTCCTGTTTCAGAAAGCTTAAATGCTATCTGTGACGACATCTTAAGCCAATCAGCAGTTATAACCTTCAGAGTCAAGCTAATTAATATTTACATGATGTCCATACCTGTGTGCCTTTGCGTAATTGTCTTGTTCCCTATCTATACAGTGTGCTTTTTAATTCAAAATATTTGTTTGACTACCCTGTGAGAAGGAGTGGATTGTTTGGGAGGTGATAGTGGCCATGCAACTCTTCATGCAGATCAGCATCAGTTTGACCTTGTTTAGCAGTAAAAGTCAGTTAAATCAGAAGGGTTTCTTGTCAATATATGCAAAATGAGGGCAAATTTTAGTCAGGCTTTCAGAAAGCAATGGTATCCTTCTGGCCAGCCTTTACAGAAACACACAGCAATGAACAGGAGGCTCCTAGTAAAGCTGGGGAAACCAGAGTAACTTCTGCTGAGGGTAAATTAGGTGCCTACTTCCAGTGTAAGCCAGCTGACAACATGCTGCTGTAAACCAGGAGAGAATTACCAGCCCACGAATTGTTCAGTGTTGATATGCATAATCTTTTAAGTTCACACTATGCTAACAAATATGCTTGGAATGCCAGCCGTTATTCTTACACATGTAATTCCCATTGAAATCAGTACATTTAAGTAAAGGTTGCTTTGTTTTCACAGAACCAGTTCTTCCAGGTGACTACAAATTTAGCAATAAAAGTATCAATGAGTTACCAAGTCTGGAGAAGTAAGAGATTGTTTTCTGATATTAAGTTTAATTTTCATATATTTTCGATGTGGGTAGTAGGCAAATTTTCTACCTGTTAGTGAGAGAAGGGACAGAGCAGAGTTTCAGGTGTCATCCATTACAGCTACAGAGGCTTTCATAACTGACGCCAGCTGTGCGGCTGTTCCCATTGTTCTAATCGAGAAAAAGCAACTGTGTGTAGTGAACTCTTCTGATAAAGCTAGAAGACTTAGTTGGTTGCTCTGAAGGCAAAATAAGGATGTAAACATAGCAGAACTTTTGGTATTGCTTCTCTGTTGCTGAGAATCTCTGAGGCTTATCTCTGCTTGTCAGGATCTTCTGAGCTTTGCTATGCTGTTATGATTGCTGCATCACTGACTTTGTTGATGAAGCCAAGAATACACCTAAAAATGCAGAGGGTCATAATGACCTGTGGATGGGTGGCTCTTTTACAAGTACTTTGGAGGAAAGAAATCAGAAAACAAAATGATCCTTAAGTGGAGAACTGGACTCAAGCATCAAAAAGGTAAGTGCAAGGAAGGAAACCCACAGATAACAGAGAATGTTTGGCCTGGCAGCTACTCAGCAAAAACAGATCTGGTGGTTGTAGCATATAGTAAACTGAATATATGGAATATGTGGCAAAAATGCAGTGCTGTTACAAAAAAAAAACAACCAGAAAACCCACTAATTTTAGTTTGGAATGTTGTAACTGGAGTTTTGTATCTAACATAAGGGAGACCATTGCTTTGTCCTTCCTGGGGTTTTTAAGCCTTCAGGTAGAACATGGGTGCAATCCTGAGCTTTACTCATTAAGACCGATATTCAAAAATGAGAGCATTATTAAAGGAGAAAATAGAAATTAGAAGTTCTGCAAATTTAACCCCTGAGAGAAGCTTAAGGAAATTAGATTATTTTGCTCTAGGGGAAAAAAAGCTAAAGGAGACCACAGCAACAAATATTTAGTCTGTAAAAGATGCTATAAAGAAGGCCGTGATTTCCTTTTCTCTGTATTCTCTGAGAACTAATCAGCTTCGGTTGTAGAAAAGTAGATATAATGCAGGTATTAAAAAAAAATTCTGCTGTAAAAATAGTGGAGCAGTAGAAGGAGGCACCTAGGTATGTGGTAGGACATCTTTTGAGAGTTTTTCTTAAGGAGGAATTAAGGAAATATCTGTGAAGGGTTGTCTTGGGTATTCCTGTTTTTCCTCATAGCACAGGAGATGGAGCAGGTGATTTATTGAGATTTTTTTTTCAGACTCTTCAAGTGTTCCTTGCTGTAGACTGTAACCTCTCAGTTTACTGTACTTTGATTGCTATGATACAAAATTGAAATGGTTCTACAGAAATCTTCCAAGGGCTGTAATAAGAGCTCACAATGAGAAGTGTGGTGGATATTGCAGGAAATTATTTTAGGGTGCTGTAGAGCAGGTGTACATCTCACAACAGAGCAGGTGGTATTGTGCCTTGAAATAATGGAAATATGCATTTGGAAGTTTTCAGAGAGGCATTTTCCAGACTTGCTACTTTTTTTTTTCTTTTGTCCAGCCTGCGTGTGTGTATGTGTGTGTGTGTGTGTGTATGTATATATCTCAACATAGATAGGCTCATGCCATTTCAGCTTATTCTGGAAAGGGAGAGAGGCATAGCAGACAAAACAAGAAGCAAAGCAACCTTCAATTCCATTTTAAATTTAAAAATCTGATTTTTGTTGACTTTTAAATTTTTTTTTAACTTTCTTTTTCTAAAGGTCAAAAAGAGACCATTTAGATTATCTGGTCTGACCTTGACAAGATTTAATTTATTGACAACATCAGTTCTAGTCATAAAATGGTTTGTGATGATGACATAGAAACATAGTCATGTTCAAGAGCTAGTATATCTTCACATACCATCTAAGACTATTATATATAGATATATATGTGTGTGTGCGTGCGCGTGTTTATGTATATGGACACACTGATGCACCAGTGAAACATTGGGTCTTTTGTCTCATTAACAAATTTGTTTCATTTGCACAATTCTTTTCTGAGCACATTTTTGAGTATTTATATGAGTGCTGGTTACTGAGAAATAGATATTTCAGATTGTGCAAAGAAGTCTATGATCAAGTTTGCAAACATAACTGTCCAATAATTGTTTTAATACAGATCTTCTTGCCTTTTTATTTGATGGAATAAATAATTTTTAAAAAGTCTTGGTTTAGATTTATCTTAAAATGCAATTCTGCACCATTCAAACTCTCTGGATATGGAACTCCTGAGGGCAGTTTGCATTTAACGTGTTTCACCTGTGGATAAATGATAGTGTTAGTCCTATTGCTAATATATTTCTTGTTAATTAGAAAATACTTGCTATAGAGACTGAGAAACAAGTTATTAGAACAGTCACTATTGATTGCCATGCAATAGGAAAGTGATTTTAAAAACCAGAAATAGACAAATTATTTTAGGAGACCTTAAGATTATACAAGTAATTATGAAATTGCTTATTATTTTCAGGTACTTCCTTATGTATTTTCTTATCATCTGTCATTTCTCTTCTTGCAAAGGGAACTGGAAAAACCTTCTTGTTCTGTAGCTGTATAAACTTAGCACAATGTATACTGATCCAGACTAATGGATGAGTTCTAATACAACTGTAAATAGTTCCTTATAAATCTAACTTAGCAGTATAGTTAAGTGCATGCTTAGCTTTAGATGTGTGCTCACATCTTAAGTATGCTATAAACCAATTTTAACAACTGAGCAGAAAAGAGTAGAGGCAAATCCTTCAATTTTTAAAAATTTATTTAATATGCATCGACTAAAAGACATTTCCCCTAAAATTTCCTTATTTATTTCCTATTCACTCTCAAAGTAACTGCAGCAAAGGTTCTATTCCTAAGCCTGACCTTGTGAACTCTGCAGTCTCAAGAGCCGAATCATGACACTGTTATGTACCAAAGTAGCTTCTCAGTCTTTCTCAACTGTTCAGTTCACTGTATTCAACAACTCCAAAGTGGTTGATTACCACAGAGAAATAAAATGAGATCATCCATGAATTACAGGAATTTTGCCTGTGCTGTGTGAGCCCTTCTAGCACAGGTAAGATTTTGTTCAGAATTGAAGTATTATGTCTTTATAGTTAAGATTGGAGTGTTTGGAATGAGAGATGTTAAAGAGGCTTGAAATGAGGTGCTGTAAGAAGAGATTGATTGAAAAGGTACAGAGTAATGAAATCCACCTAAGCAGTGAATTATGAGTCACACTGTATTATCAAGACAACAGGATTAGCATGGCCCAGAAGAAAAGTGAGTGCACATATGACAAGAGCCTAGGGCATATCTGAGAGGAATTAGTAAAATGAGATTATGTGCAGTACGCAGTGCAGATATGAGAAACAGTAATGAGCTAAAACAGAGAAAAACAGAAAGAAACGGGTGTAAATACCAGGAAGCATCCTGTGAAAACACAAGTCAGGTACTTGTGTAAGTGCTGTTCACTACACGGGACATCCGTGATAAGATACCATGGCAAGATTAGGCAAGAAATTTTGTATGGATTTTACAAAGATCAACCAACACCAACCTACAGGGCTCTGTGCATTCTGTATCTTTGTCACCGTAAAATAAGTGATGAGATGATCTGATGGAGTAAGGTTATTTACAAGCAAAACAAAAAGAAGCCTGAAACAGGATAGAGGCTGTTCCTCTTTTTGTACCTCAGAGTTAATAGTTAGCAATCTGGACATCCATAAATCCATGGG
>NW_010188158.1:12903-14424 GCF_000695765.1 Mesitornis unicolor | reverse complement strand
CGGGCAGCACCGCCCCGGCGCTCTTCGCCGAAATCCGCCGGAGCGGAAACTTCAAGGCAGGTGGCCGTCGTCTCTGTCTCTTCCGCTCTGCCCAGCCTCTACCGCGAACCAGCGGCGTCGAGGGATCCTCCAAACTGCCGAGGGACAGGAGCGAGTCCCGGAGCTTCAAAGTGAAAGCCAAAACTAGTGAGGAATTTCCAGTTTTAGTAAATCGTCCGCCTGTAATTAGCAATTCATGTTTGTAAAGCGCTTCGCAGATGAAATATGCAAAGGAAGGGAATGTCTAAGTGCTATTAAAATACTAGCTGAGCCAGATTTTAATGGGAGCTTGCTGTTTACTTTGATGGGAACAGGATCAGTCTCTTGAGCGTGGATTAAAATGAGGAGATGTAAAAAATGGCAATAAAGCACGGGGTTGTGACACTGATGTTCATTGTGCGTTTGCATCGCAGGGTTCACGGACCTGTGTTTTTCTACATGGCTGAAAAGTATTATACTGGGTAAACGAGGGAAAATCCCTAAAACCTGAAGGCTGATGTGTACCTTCTGCGGGATTTTTAGAGCCCATAAAATTGATGTGCTGCGTGGAGGGAATTTTTGCGTAAATAAGGTTTGTGTTCCGGTCAGTGGAACACAATGGAGTTATGGTATAGTAGCCTAACTACTGTAATGCTGCTGTTTGAAACAGTGAAGTTAGGGCACACAAAAGAACGAGTTAACAATTATGCAGCCTAGCGTCCTCTTTTCCCCTAAAATACACAGACTCAGTGTGGGCAGCTGCTATATTAGCGTCTCCCGTATTTACGTGGAAGGACTAGTCCTGGGGAAAAAAAGCCTGCCTTCTGCTCTGGCTGCGTAAGGCATTTAATTAGGATGGTGGTTTCTGCCGTGCAGAAACGTTCTTCACGTCCTGTCCCGTGAGGAAGTGGGCTGAGGGACCACTGAATGCCAGCATTCCTGGAGCTGAAGATCAGGCAGATCATGTGCCTGCTGCTAACGTTCCTTTCCTGAGTTACAGCAGTTTAAATGATTCCAAACCGAGGTGGCCACTGCATGTTGTAATAAGGGCACACAAGATAGGGATGTTGGTAACGGGCTGAATTTTGCTTCCTGACCCCAGCCACCTTACACTTAAGTTGCATATCCCTGTCCAGTGGTAAAGGCTCTCGCTGCTGAAGTCATTTTGTTCTCATGATGCATCGGCAGTGCTAGATCACTATGCTTTCTTCTTATTGAAGGAAGTGTTTGCTGATGGAAGGTTATTCCAGAGGTGTGCAGTCTTTTTGTTCAGTGATTATTGGGCTGATTATGCCCAAAAGCATCATTCACTCCAGGGCAGAGGAAGGTGCACCCAACAATGGCAGTCCTGTAAGAGAACAAAATAGCCTTGTCGAAGCGGGTGGTAAGGACTCGGACAAAGCAAACAGCTCACACTGCCCCAGAATGATAGGATGTTGGACAGAAATGGGATGTAAAAGGGGACACTACGATTCAGCTTTGCCTCTGAAGGCCCAAGATTAA
>NW_010188158.1:0-12872 GCF_000695765.1 Mesitornis unicolor | reverse complement strand
CTCGGCAGGAAATGAAAAGCCATGTTGCTCTCATCAGGCTGGCAGAAACTTGGAAGGAAAGACCATTCGTTGTTGTCTTCTGCAGAATCAGGTGCAGCAAAAGGGTTAACAAGGCAGTGAGAAATTTTCTGACTCCTTTACTGGTGGTTCCTTGCCTTTCCCATTATTTTTTATCCTATTTTACATGTATTTCCTATGGGAATGTCTGTACCTACTTTCTTCTGGCAAAGAACAATACAGGAAGAGCAGGGTGTGCTGTGAAGAGACATCTTATGCTCCCCACAGGTCAAGCTGCTCCAACTTGTCTGACTGCCTGTATCTACCCAGCATCCAAGCCTGGCTTTGTGCGATGAAATTGGAAGGTGATCGTTCCATCTTTCCTTGATCACATCTCTGTGTATGAAAAACTGTCTCTGCCTCCCCAGTGGAGCCCCTAAGGCAGCATTGCCAGAGAATGAAGATGTTGCCAGTTTGGTTGGAAGCAGTGAGATTGAGATTGAGGAGAGAAACACTTAACACTGGTAGAATAAACCTGTCAGAAGAGTATGTCTATAATCTGTGTTTTAGAAGCTGGAGTTAGAAATGTACATTGTTAGGTCTCAAGTTTAGCCCTCAGGAATTTTGTTTCGAGCTGTCTGCAGACTCAGGCAACTGCCACCAAAGCTGCAAAAGTTTGAGAGCTTAAGCATATAAGCACCTATCTGAAGCAAAGTTTGGGCCCTGCTGTCCTGAATGCAGGCAACCCTTTTGCCTTTACTCCAAGGATCTTGAAACATCCTGCAGAGGAAGGTAATGTTATAATCTCATTTTTACTGATAAGAATGCTATGGCATAAAGGAGTCAAGTGCCTCACCTAAGGTTATATAGCAAGGCTGTATCAGTGTCACAAAGCAAATCAGGTTTCTTCACTTAGTCACTGAACTTGACTGCCTAGTGCTCTGCCTCCTTCCTCTCCTTTAAATTGTTCCATGAGAAAGGGAGCTGAGGAAGCATGTATTAGTTCAACAACCACAGACAGTGATAAACTGCAAGTGCAAACTCAGCAGATGATATATTCATCTCCATGAAGCAATAGGAGGCAGAAGCATCTCCTGCCCAGTGAAGGCAAATCTCCTTCAGCTGACTGCCTGCAGACCTGCAAGCCTCAACAGTGATGTGCAGAGAGGCTGTGCCATTAAAGTATCAAATCGGCGGGAAGGACAGTTGTTCCTCTCTTCACTCCCGTCCCCACAGAGCAGTGATATATAAGGTCTTCTACAGAATTTCTAAAACAAGCATATTGCTCAATGTAAAACTTAACATGTAATCAAGATGATCCGCTGTAATCCAGAGGCTGTTTCTATATTGCTGCATCCGTGCGCAGCTGTCAGCAGGCTCTTCTTCTGAAGCACAAACTTCCTTGGCAGAACACTATCCAGAACATCACTGTATGGTGTGTTTTTCTTTGGTTTGTTTCATTAATTGCAAAAATTTAAAGTTGATGATACTTCTAACAGCCATCTAACCCTCAAAAAGATATTTATGAGCTTAACATTTTAGGCTGGTATTGAGAAGTCCAAGCCCTAGTATAGATTAGTTTAATTTTATCCACTGCAGAAGAATTACAAGGTCGAATGATAGGGAATCAGCTGTAGTCTGGCATTTCATGTGAGGTTCTTTCTCTTCCTTCCTTTTCATTAAGGTGTGCAAATAAATTACCAAGTCTTTTGTTTTAAGAACAGCATTTCCTGTTGTAGTGAGGTGTCCATTTCTTTTTTTTTATTCTTTTATTTTTGAGCTCAGCTACAAGAATGAAATTGCAGTCCTGATACTTCCAATAAATAAAATGACGCAAGACTTCATCTTAAATACTTTGAAGCTGAAACATATAGATAAAAATGTATTTCCTGCTTCCATAATTCATACAGCAGGAAAGTGGAGGAAGTCTTAGAAAACTGTATTTGAGACAAATTAATTTCTTTCAAAAACATTTAAAAGGAAGAAGTGTAGGGATTCCGATTCAGGATATTTTTCTCTTTTTTCCACAAGGAGGTTGCTTTTAGATCACTTTTTAGATCACTCTCAGGACAATTTACTTATTTTTCCTGAGGTTACAGTTCAAAAGAATACAGTCTTAAGTGAGGTGAGTAAAGGCAGGCTGCAACTGGTAATCTATTGAGCCATCACTGTCTGGAGAAGTTATTCTTTGTTGTGATGCTGAACAGCAATGCTGCTTTCCTGGCCCCCCTTCATATGTTACTGTTAATCTTTTTTTGTGAGGTTTAGATGTTGGTCCCTTATGTTTGTTGCTTTCTAATATTTTGCCTCAACAAACATTGATGAAGTCCTAGGACATTATTTGACTGGTAACATTACAGACTTCTGCAATGCTTGTTTACCATTACACATACATAAGTAGTGGAAGGGGCTACTTGAGCTTACAGGTCACTCTCTCACGGGTGTTTTTTTCTTTTGTACCTAGTTTTTCCTGAAAGTATAAAGCTGAATAACCAAATCATGTTGTGAATAACCAAATCATCCCTAGTTAGCATGCACAGAGTGAAGCACTTAAAAAACTACCTCTCTATTAGCAGGAATATTCAGACTTTAGTCAAAACAGTTGGTAGATTTAGACTTTCATTTGAAAGAAAGTTGTTCAGTTTGTATCTGAACAGCTTTAGACATGAGATAAAGCTTCTTACTTTTAGGTTTTCTGTTGAAGCCACTGAAGGAACTGGCACTTTTGATAAAGATGACTTGTAAGAAGAGTAATGAACTCTTGATCTGTTTGTGTAAGCTGTAAGCTCTGTTAGCTCTTGATCTGTTTCCTTCAGTTTCTTGTATCTGATGTGTACTGTCTTGCTTCTGTATTCCCCCTCTGCGATCAGTACAGTTGACATATGAAATCTGGAGTAATTCTTTGCTTCACATCACTGGTGATACTCAAATGCTTGTGTGATCCATTTGGAAAGACTGTGGTGTGAACTGTTTGAATAATAGCTGCCAATGCTGGGTTATACTGCTTTGACTACTTTATCCAACTTCTTTTTTTCATGTGCACACACCCAAAATACAAAGTATGTCAGGAGGAAACTGTCTTCCAGTGAAATCAGTGGGGGCTGCATGGGTAAATCTCTTTGCAGTGCTTTGAAAATGCAGGTACATCTATAGACTACCATTAAAGAAAATTATGATGATGTTTATTTATATTGCAGTACAGCCTGGAAGTCTCGATGTGCTAGATGTAATGTACATTCATGGGAATAGACTATCCTTGCCTTGAAGCCTTAACCAATGTCATGCAGCAGGTTAGGGGCACAGCAAAGATCAGTACTAAGAACATTCATTTCCAGCTTCTCATCTTTGAACTTGTTTTTGTTTGTTATGTGTCTACGACTTTTAGGATGGAAAAGAATCCCTCTCCCTTTACACCTTATGTTTTAGATTTTCTTTTCTTACTGAATGATATTTAGTATAAATGAAGAGTAACAAAAATAACTGAACAGAGCAAAACCCAGCATTTTTCCTTATAATTTGCATAGTAGATACACAAAGCTTTGATTCTCAGTAACTCAGTGGAGATGCACTAGTATGCTTTGGGGGAAAATATGAGAAAGATCAGACTCAGACAATGACTATAACCTTCCTTCTCCAAAAAATGTTCAATGTATTTGAATATGTTTTAGTACTACTCTAATAGCTTAGTCTTAGCTTAACTACTTAGTCTTCATTGGTCAAAAAAAGAATGAAGAATTAGGTGTAGTGACATCCTTTCCTTAGCAGACATCCTCAGTGCAAATACGACAATTTTAATTATTTAGCACTTGTAGCTTCTTTGCTTTTGCATTAAACAGTTCTCTTACCCCTTGAGAAAATGTCTGAGGCTCTCACAGTAATTGTTTCTTCAGTTTTGACCATTAAGCTCAAAACAGATGTACTAGGTCCTGAGATTTATCAGAAAAGCTTTTAACTACTTTAGGGCCAAAATATTCTTGCTGATTTTTTTTTCCCTACTAACTTGTGAATATCCCTCAGAATATACCTTCTCTTCTTTCTGAGTAAGCAGTCTGGCCTCAGTAACAGATGATACAGAGTTTCCCACGTAGGCACTCAGACGATCTCTTTTTCAGGTCAGCTTTATATGTATGGAAGGGACTTGAGCTTTCTGGCCTTAATGGAGAGATGGTTAGTGAAAAGTTATCTTGTTGTTTCTTCTGTACAGGCCAGGTAGAGGAGCTGCTCTCTCTCTGCTAGGATCAATAACAAAACTCTTGACAGGTTTAGCTGGGAGCTGGCCCCAGAGTGCTGATAGTCTGAAATGTTAGTTAGGCATGAAGCAAACATCTGTTTTCATGCTGGCAATGTGAGTAATATGGTTCCTCAACGTAACTGCCGTTAAGAAGATCAACCTTGGCATTACATTTTGGCAAACACGTCCAACTCACATGTGCTCACAGGTATACTGTATGCACTACATTTCTGTAAGGCAATTCTTGCAAAGAGAAATTTAAACAAAGAGAGGGTTTGTATTTAATTATATATTATTTGAGCTGGAGAACAGTCCCGTCTGTGACTATGAAGTGTGTATTCTCATTCTACCACCCTAGAAATGCATTCACTCAGAAATTTGTAAGAATCAAAACCTTTGTGTGCAAATGTAGGCGTTGTCTGTATATTGTGTATGGATCTCTTTTGTGTTTACATTTAGTGACATCCTTTTCTCCAGTGAAATACATTGCAAGGAGCTTTCTGAACATGTCAGAAACCACCCTGGAGTGAGAGATTATAAAATCAGGATGTATTATTCCAGTAAGATGTTCTGGCAGATTAGAATGAGGACAAAGGAATTCTCAGTGTTGGAACTAACAGAACTTTTGGTATTTCCAGTATTACAATGAAATAGTTTGATTTTGAGCTCAGTCCTATAAATGTACCTAACAAGCAATCCATTTTATCTGTTCTGTTTGTAGGATCAATAGTTGATTCCATTTTTATAGCACAGACTTATATTCACGTAAGAGTTTAAATATGTAGCTATGAATATATAAGAAGTATAATTTACTTTTCAAGTATAATGAAATCCTTGCTGAATTAGGACTGTGAGATTATTACATTCTCCAGCCTCATTCTGTCTAGTTGGGATCTTTCTCTTTGCAGAAAACATTCCCAAAGCCTTACTTGTGAACCTTTATATTATTACCTCAAGACATTTGTGCCTTTGACCCATTTCTAAGCATTTTTCTTTTGTATTCATGGTAGATCATCATAATACTAGCCTAAGTTAAACCAAGTCTTTGTAAGTCATACAAGTGAGTAAACAAAATTCATAAATTAATAAATAAGGATGCTTTACAAATGATTTCAACAAAAGATAATGCAAAAGGACTTAAAGAGAATATGAAGCTGGATATAGACTGTGTATATTCATGTGGCCCCTGACCCCATTCTGACATTAACAGTGGCAACTGGATTAGGTCCAGAGGCCAGAAGTCTCTTTAGAAAGCAAGATTATTTCAATGATGCTGTTCTTCCCCTTGAGCAGATATGTCCTGGATGGATGCCATGGACAGGAAATAAATGAGATGGAACTTAAGCTAGTGGAAAAATTTGAGTTGCCATATGCAATGTGAGAAAGGAACCTAGGTTAAAGTAATGTGGAAAAAGCCCTGGAGTTGAGTGCATGCAGCAAGGAAATAGGGTGTGTTAGTCTTTGAAGCATGGCTTTCCTGAATCCCAGGAAGATGATGTGATGTAAGGAAATGCCGAGTTCCCCTCAGGATGGCCCTGCACAGGTCTGAAAAATAATATTGTAGGAGACACCTGAATTGGTTATCACTTGTGTCCTGGTTTACTGGGACAGAATTTTAAAACCAGTTTTCTGTTCAGGAAAACTGCAATTTTGTAAAGACTGCAACACTGTATTTCATGGGAACAAAGTGATAAGACACTTTATTACAGTTTTCAGCTAATACTGGTTTGTGATGCGCAAGGTCTTCAGTGGCCTTGAGATAAAATAGATGCAGAGGCTGGGGAAAGCAGAAATCCAGGGGAGTTGACCCCAAGCTGACCCCAGGCTGACCAGTCAGTATGGTTCCATATCATAAACATCATATTCACTATAAATTGAGGAATTTGCTGGGGGCGGACCTTCTTCCCTCTTCCTTCTTCCTTGGCTGATATCTCAAGAGGGACTTGTCTACTGTTCTGCCGCCTGCTGCCTACTCCCCCACAATACTGCAATACTGACTGAGTATAACTCTGTGTACTTTATATTAATACTGTTATTAATATTTGTTGTTGTTGCTGTTGTTATATTCAATCTATTTCTATTTCAACCCACAAATCTCCTTTCCTTTTGCTGATTCCCTTCCCTGGGTGGGGGGGAGTCATTGGGTGACAAAGCAACTGCATAAACTATGGCAACTTGTTACATTGCTATAGAAAATGTTTTTGCTTTATCCTTTTCCTCAGCTTAATAAGATAGCATGATCCCTAGCTAAGCCTTAAGTATCGAATCGTAGTGAAAGCAATGGAGAGACGACAGCAAGTGCTATGCAAGGAAAATAAGAAAAGAAAAAATCAGAGGATGTCAAGAAAATCAGTTGGATCTGGCAGTTTCTAGATTTTTGTTTTAAAGGAAGTGACAGCAACATTGATAAAAAAAGGAATTGACACAGCACTGTAAAATATAGTGAATGATCCTGGCAGAAATGGGGACCGTATTTAGAGCCTGTGCCTGTGCAGTGGCAACTAAGTTTTCAGAAGGTCTAAATCCTTGCAAAACCATGCAGGTATTACATGTAGCAAGTGAAAAGACTGATTATTAATGTGCCTGCCCTTCTGTATAATGCTGTGCTTTTCACAGAAGAGATTTTTCAGGTTAGCTTACAAATTGCCAAGTGTATTAAAAGTGAGATTGTATCTGCCCCATTTACTTGTCACTCGGGAAAGAATGATACTCCATCCATCATCAGCTCCTTGTGCTGCAGTGGGCCGCTGCATTGTAATTCTCTTGTTATTTTAAAGAGCCTCCAGCCTTTACTTTATAAACAATTCTCAGGGAACCTCATGGGGCTTCTGGGGTGGGTGTAGGTTCTGCTGGCAGCTGATTACTCTGGATGCCTTGCATGCATTTTTACTGAGTGCTTGTAAAGTCAGTTGTCAAAAGCTGACTATTCAGCGGGAAAAATAACACCAGCAGGCCACATTTACAGCGTTTCCTCTTGACTGGTCATTAATGACTGAAGAGTCATTTTTTTAATGTTTTAATATTTACCAACTGAAAAGGCTGCTGTTGTAATGGAGCATATATACTTTACATCTAATGAGGGCTTGAGACTTATGTATCACTAATTAGTACATATAATAATAAATAAAGTTAATTTGGGTGTTTTTTTGTATGCAGAAAACAAATGAGTCTGTTACTTCTACTAGGAACAGTCATCATAAATCAGAGTTTTAGTAGCTTAAAGTCAATTAACTTCTTAAAGCTACGTCAGCCTAAGGTTTGGTCCAGACACCTTTTTGAAGCTGTATTGCCTACAGTTTCTTCTTCTTGTAATTCCTGGCAACCTTTGAATCCTATGTGGGTTTTTTTAGCAAGGAAACTTAACTTGATTTTATTTATCATGATAAAATGCACTTTTAACTCTAAAACTTTGTCAGCTACTTGTTTTTAAGTAGAAGGCACTGAATAAACTGATAACTATTTGAACTGAAAAAAATCTTAACTACAGATTTTAAATCCCACATTGTTATGACAAACCCTCTGTCCTTTTCAGTTTTTTATTGCTCCATTTTATTTCTATCCTGCTTGTACCAGCATCAGTCCCTCGTTTTGGCAGTGTTTCTTAACACAGACACGAGGAAGGAAAGACAACCTTTTCATCATGAAAAGTTAAGTGACTTTTCTCCATCCTGGAGTTTTAGCACTCTTGACAGCTTGAGGTCTGTTCTTCCTAAGGAACTTGTCAGTGTCCAATGTACTACTTATAGACACAGCCTCAGACTTGTCAAGTTGCTCGCTGCTTATAGCTCTGTGCCTTGGGTATCCAGTCTTCTACCGTGCTTCTTGGCTGCTGCTATGTGTGATCTAACTGCACTGAACCACTCCTACTCTGGACTATGAAAGGTGCTATATAAAAATAACAAAGCAAACCAATCAATTTTTTAAAAAAAGGGAGAACCCATCACTCTGGGGTTTTTGTTTGTTTGTTTTTTGGTTGGTGTTTTTTTTTACCAAAAAAAGGAGAAAATGAGGGCAGGAGGGGAAGCCTCACATATTTGGCAGAAACCCTAACAGTAGTAGCATAGGAGCAGTGTCAGGACTGAAAAATAGTCCTTATTGAAAATCCCAAGGGAATTACCTTCTGAATGAGTGAAGGATTGATCCAGAGAGATCTTGGGTAGCTGCCACAGGCTTCAAGGAAAGCTGGAGATGCTCAGAGCTATATGGTACAATCCTCCAATCTTCATAGCCTAGGAGAAGTTTAGGTCTCATCTTTCCTTTATTAGAATACACACTTACTCATACTGCAGCCTAAGGTAGTGGTATGAAGCCTTTTGCCTAAAAGTTGAAAGGAAGCTGAAATCCTATATCGGAGTGTTTGACAGTGAGATTCTTAAAATATATCAGACTGAATCCTCAGAAGTGAAGCCTACATACAGCTTGGTACCCTGGTATAACACAATGATCAGTGTGATAGCAATGTTTAGATATCCACAAAGCTCTCAACATCTTTAATGAGAGTGGATTTGTATGAAAACTTTTAATTCAAGGATTGAAATGAAACCTGAGGGCAGAATTTGTTGAGTAATTCCCCAAAGTTTCCGTTATATACAGTTTTCTTTATTTATAGGGCTAATTGTGGTTTCTGAATGGTGGGTTGGAGACCCTCGGGTAAATAGAGCTCTAGAAAGGTCACAGGCAGGGCCAGTGTCCTGTCAGGCTTGTTAATGTATGGGCACATAGTTATAGACATGGTATTGAGCTGTGGGGGCCAACTAAAGGTATGCTGGGAGAGGCGAGCAACTACACTTCTGTTTTACAGGTGAAGAACGAGAATGCAGAAATAGACCAGGCAAGTTTGAAAATGTATTGGCTTTGGATTTCTGAGTCTCACTTGTGCCTTTGAAAGCCAGCTTTTCAATGGTGGACTTGCCTGAGTTGGGGGCTGTTGAGCTGGCAGCCTCAGCCCAGGGGACAGACTGTCAGCTTTGTGTCCTGAAGCCAGAGGTGCCATCGCCTTCCTTACTGCTGCCCTTGCTGCACCACTACTGGCCATGATAAGCTGGTGTGGGCCAACTAATGATGAGGCAGTGACTCCCACAATTATTCCTCTGGGTCCTGTTGCCCTTTAGCAGCCTATTTCCATGATGCTGTAGCATCTCCATAGCTGATCCGCTGCAGTTGTCCAGCCTGCAGCCAGATGTGGCTGGCTGTGTTGGAAACCTGAGTTTGTTTGGTGAGTGGAGGGCGGTGTGAGCAGGACGCAGGATGCATATGGATGTGTAATGGAATTGACTTGAATTCTTTCTAGCATTATTTGGCTCCTGCCTCTCTTTTCCTTTTCAATCAGTACAGCAGAAAATTCTTTTGAAGGGAGATAATTTTACAAAGTGCTGAGTTCAGTGTTCCAGAGCCTCTGGCAATCAGCAGGAGACTTGCATGCTTTTAATCAATCTCCTGTGTTCCTATATTAAAGGAAATGTTTTCAAAGTGATTTGAGCAAGTTACCTGTGTGAAACCTGCTAACAAATAATAGGATATATGCGTGTAACAGTTATTTCACTTTCAAAGTTTGCCCTTAGGAGCAGAAAAGATGTCTCATTTCTAGAAATACTTTTTTTTCTTCAAAAAAATGAAAGAAAGAAAAAAGAAAAGAACAGCTCTTGTTTGTGATTTTTCATTCCTCTTTCTCTTTTGCTAGCTTTAATCATGCAAACCTACCACCAAGGACAAGGGGAGTCCTGTTTGGTTTACAGACTACCAGAATCGTAAAGTTGATGCAGAATTAGCGACTGTCTCCATAGGACTGAGGGACACAGTGGAGGAAAGAAGCAGATCTCAAACTCAGGAACCTCCTCAATAATTTCCTCTTCACCAGCATTTCATTCCTTGAGAGAGAAGATCCCCTTTATTTGAAGGAAGAATTATTTAAGAGATCCTGCCCACATGATTACAGCACTTTCCAGTCAAAGAGCTGATCTTGTAACATGCGTTTGGGCTGGTGAACACTCCCATTTCCCAGTGGGTTGGAGAATCCTGAAATGTTTAAAGTCCCACAGACAGTTTTGATAGGCTGTAGTCAAGGTGCAAAGTGTGTCCTAAGTATGCATATGTGATGTTGCTTCTTACAATTTTGGTTTTGCTGAGAAATGGGATTTCTTCAACATTTTGTATCTACTGAAAATAGACAAAATTGCAGCTATGACAAATTTTAAAACCAGCTGTGCAATAGTATCTATTCATGTGGTGTGTTGTGGCAAACTCAAGGTTGTACCTCTCACAGAGAGGTTAGCTACCTCTGGTCACTGAAGAGCAGCTGATATGCACTGATTTGTTCCCATGTGAAGCAGCAGTTCACAGCTTCCATGGCGTGCAGTGTCACCGACAATGCAAGGATCTGCATTTCCAGGTGGGAATGCAGGACATGAGTGGGCACAGGTTTCTGGGAGAGGAAAGTGCAAAATGGGCTGGGAGTAATGTGAGCAGTATGAATTTTGGGAGGAAAGGATTCCTGGCTTGGAATATTAGGTGAAGTGAGAAGCACCAGGATCTCAGTATGTAGCATGAGGTAAGAAGTAAGAAAATGAGGGAAGGTTGTGCACAGGGAGTGGCAGTCACAAGTGGTGGACAGTAGAGGATATATGATGGGACAGTCATGGAGCAGCAGCCTTATTTGTGTCCATAAAAAGTATGGCCCCAGAGCAGATCACTGGAATAAAACATGTAATTTGTTTTCCTTTATCATTACTTCCCATTTGAAGTAGTTGAACAAATATAACTTTTTTTGTGGTGACTCTGCTGCTCAGTCTCAAGAGTCAGTGTTTGTTGAGCTGACACCTGTTTTGGACCAAATAACTCCAGCCTGGTACTTGAAACCATGCTCTTCTGTGCTCTTTTGGTGCATTTTTGGGATCAGATGCCAGAGAACATTTTAAGTAGCTGTAGCTTTTAACTAAAGACTTGACTGATATGCAGTACTTAGCAGGATCTAATTTGTTTTGTATAGTATAAATCTGCAGAACTATGGCCAATCTTAAAGCACTGTAAAGCTTGAGTCCTCTTTAATTTCCTTAAACTGGTGGAAATCTCTCAAGAGATACAGTAGCAGGGAGCAACAATAATCAAGTGGGGCAGAGCACGTTTGCTATTCTGCTTTAATCTTCTGAGAAACGGCCTCTGCTTCCCTTACTTGTCTGTACTCAGCAGTGCTCTGCTCTGGGCTTGTCTCCTGATAGAGCAGGAGAGGCTGAGACCAGAGATTTGGCTGTATCAAGGGCCAATGTGACAAGAGCTTACAGGAGCTGTGTGTGAAAGGGATGCCCATTCAGGGAACGAACAGCTTGCTGTCTGCTCAGCACAATGTGACACTGGTTCTGTGATTTTGGTATAATCATAAAAGAAAAGTGAAGAGTCCACAAAAAAAAGAAAAAAAATCTGAGAGGGAAAGGGATATTGCTAATAACATTCCTCCTTGGGAATTCAGACTATGATCTTTTGCTGAGTGGGGTGTATACACTGTTTTTTAACTACTTTTGCATGACTTATTTGATCTTCCCAGTTGGATTTGCCCAAATAGATCTAGTAATAAAATGTGGCAAAGTAACTTAGCAGTCCTCCCTCCTGGAGAGAAAAGTATACTGCTGATTTTCTTATTTCATATTCCATCAGTACATCTGCCACCGACCTGTTTTGTGTAGAAGCCATTTTTCTGAGAGTCTTTCATCTTTAGAGCTTCTTCTAATTTGAACAACTGCTCACACTCGTTGGGCTAAGATTTAGGTCCACAATGAAGCAACAGGATATCCTTCTTAACAGGCATTGCACTGGGGGAAAGGGATTTCCCCTTTCTCCTTTCCACTCTGTCTGACCTGGCACCTATGTTCCACCTTACTCTGCTGTGCATTGTTCAGCTCCTTCTGCCATATACCAATGCACCTGTCCTTGTTTTATTGATATTTTGGTTTTCTTTGACTTACTTAAAAATAGGTATCGATTTTTTCCATTTCAGGTGTCAAAACAAGTTCACACAGTGTTAGAGAGAACAGTTTCACTCTCTGACTTCTAGATGGTAACAACCTCTTGCCAAGCCTGCTCCAAAGCCCAGTCCCATCGCTGGGAGTGTAGTGGTGGTTTGGTTTGATCTATAATCTTCCTGCCACTATGGAATTAACACATCAATTCTGAGGTCTGTGTTTCAAAGTATATTAACTGTTTTGAATTGTATATCACAGACTATATGGGAATGGCTCCAAATGTACCTTACTCCCACTAATTTTCTAGTTGTCTCCCAGCCGGGCCTCAGGCAAGCTCCCAGCACCACAGCAGTGTGGGTGGCACCAGCATGTCTTCTCCCCGTGGCAGTTGGCACCAGCGCTGGTTACTGCTGTTCTCCAGCCACTTTTAGCACCACTACCCAACAGGTACTTCTGACTTTCAGCTTGGAGGGAATTTCTTTAATTTGATGAAATACGTTCCTAGCAGAGGTGTATGGGAACTGCCTTCCCAGGAGATACGGTACGCGGTGTCCCACAAAGCTTTAACTCGGTCAGCGTCCTTTTGGTACTACTGATTTTCTCAGCAGCGCTGAGTCGCATCCGCTCTACTTGTATTCCGTGTCCGCCTGGACTCTCCCACCGTCAGGGACCTTCCCTCACCACGCAGCACG
>NW_010188157.1:0-8490 GCF_000695765.1 Mesitornis unicolor | reverse complement strand
GTTGGGTTCGGCAGTAGCAACACCTTGACCATCTCCAGTGGGTGCCAAACCACCCCAGATCTCCAACGAGCAGGGGGTCTGCTCCAAACTCATCCCAAACCCTCCCTTCCCCTGACAGCTGAAGAGCACCAAGGAACAGAGCAGTTCTCCATCCCTGCCATGTCCTTATCCACCATCTACCTGTCCTGGGGCACCTCTGGGCTTTTCTGTTTGTTCATCCATCCATCCCTCCATCCCTCCACCCACCCACCTATCTACCTGTCCATCTACCCACCCATCTGTCCACCCATCAACCTACCCACCTATTTGCCTATCCATCCATCCATCTGTCCTTCCATCCACCCATCCATGGGACTGTACATTTGTCCGTCCATCAGAGCAGCTCGGAGCCGCACGCTGTGAAACGCAATTTCTTGCTGCCATCTAGTGAGCAGATGCCACGGGGAAATGTTCTCTCTCCTTGGGCTTCGTCTCCTCTCATTTCTCCCTCTTTCCCACCGCAGGATGAGAAGAACCAGATGATGACCACCAATGTCTGGCTGAAGCAGGTAGGAGCCTGTTCCCTCTATGGGTTCAGGACAGGAGTGCATCAAGGAGGGCACAGCATTTGGGGCAGAAAGACCCTGCCCAGGAGGGCTTGGTGGCATCTCCGTGGTGCTGCTCCTCAGAGGAGGAAGGTGGCATGGGACAGCTTGGTACCAGCAGACTCAGGACGTCCTGATGCCCTCTCTTCTGTGTCCACCTCCAGGAGTGGAGTGACTACAAACTGCGCTGGGACCCAGCTGAGTTTGACAATGTCACCTCCATCCGGGTGCCCTCGGAGATGATCTGGATCCCCGACATCGTGCTCTACAACAAGTGAGTGATGCTGCCCTGATGAGGCATCCCTAGGGCCAGTGCCCCATCCCATCCCATCCCATCCCATCCCATCCCATCCCATCCCATCCCACCCCATTCTTGCAGCTCATTCCATCCCATTCCTGCAGCTCATCCCATCCCATCCCATCCCATCCCATCCCATCCCATCCCATCCGCTCATCCTATCCTATCCTATCCTATCCTATCCTATCCTATCCCATCCCATCCCTATCCCTATCCCTATCCCTATCCCTATCCCTATCCCTATCCCTATCCCTATCCCATCCTATCCTATCCTATTCTATCCTATCCTATCCTATCCTATCCTATCCTATCCCTATCCCTATCCCTATCCCATCCATGTCTCCATGCTCTGGATGATGCCCAAGATGGGGAACCCAGCACCGTGTGGGAATGCACAATGGGGTCATAGCCTTAAATCAAGACTGGCTCCAACTCTGAGAGCTGAGAGAGCTCCTGGCCCTATTTCTTGGGGGAAATGCTTCATCCTCCTCTCACCTTCATGTCTCCATCCTCATAGCGCTGATGGGGAGTTCGCCGTGACCCACATGACAAAGGCCCACCTTTTCTCCACTGGGAAGGTGAAGTGGGTGCCCCCGGCCATCTACAAGAGCTCGTGCAGCATCGACGTCACCTTCTTCCCCTTCGACCAGCAGAACTGCAAGATGAAGTTCGGCTCCTGGACCTACGACAAGGCCAAAATCGACCTGGAGAACATGGACCACCACGTTGACCTCAAGGATTACTGGGAGAGCGGCGAGTGGGCCATCATCAACGCCATCGGCCCCTATAACTCCAAGAAGTATGACTGCTGCACCGAGATCTACCCCGACATCACCTTCTGCTTCGTCATCCGCCGCCTCCCGCTCTTCTACACCATCAACCTCATCATCCCTTGCCTGCTCATCTCCTGCCTGACCGTGCTGGTCTTCTACCTGCCCTCCGACTGTGGGGAGAAGATCACCCTCTGCATCTCTGTCCTGCTGTCCCTCACTGTCTTCTTGCTGCTCATCACAGAAATCATCCCATCCACCTCGCTGGTCATCCCCCTCATCGGCGAGTACCTCCTCTTCACCATGATCTTCGTCACGCTCTCCATCATCATCACCGTCTTCGTCCTCAACGTCCACCACCGCTCCCCCAGCACCCACACCATGCCTCGCTGGGTGCGCAGCTTCTTCCTCGACTTCATCCCTCGCTGGCTCTTCATGAAGCGACCCCTGGCGCTGCCACCCACCGAGGGGACCACAGGGCAGTATGACCTCCCAGGGACCAGGCTCAGCACCTCCCGGTGCTGGCTGGAGACCGATGTGGATGATAAGTGGGAGGAAGAGGAGGAGGAAGAAGAAGAGGAGGAGGAAGAGGAGGAGAAGACCTATCCAAGCCGCATGCCCCAGGCGGGCTCCCATGGCCAGAGCACCCAGTGCCGCTACGGCTGCGGGCGCCAAGCTGGGAAGGCATCTTCAGGCTCAGCCCCCCGGGTGGCCCCCAAGGGAAAGGAGGAGGAGGAGGAGGAGGTGGGCTCGGAGCAGGGGCTGACACTGTCCCCCAGCATCCTGAAGGCCCTGGAAGGGGTCCAGTACATTGCAGACCACCTGCGGGCCGAGGATGCTGACTTCTCGGTGAGTGGGTGCCCCCAAGGGTTGGGGAATGAGGTGGGGGTCCGCCACCCTGGGTGCTGCCTCCTGCCTCTTGTACCTCCATGGGTGGGTCAGTGCTGGGGCCCTGGGTTGGTTCCCTGGCTGCTGAGGACCCAAAGCCAAAGAGAAGACCAACAACCACCTCCTGGGTGATGCCTGGTCCATGGAGTCAGTTGAGGGGTCCTCCAGCTCCTGGACATGCTGGTTGTGAGGATATTGAGGTCTCTTATCCTGTGACCCTCCTCAGAGGCCACAACCCTACTTTTAGGTGGTTTCAAAAAACCCTGGGTGGGATTAGCTCTGCCCCAAGCAGCCTCCCCATAGAGGTCCATCCCTCAGCTTTCCTTCTCCAAGGATTTCCAAGGGTATCTCCTCACCCTGAGGCAAACGGTGGATGCAGAGGAAGCCCCGGGTGGTCTCCTAACCCCAAGGGGTCCTCACAGATGGGGGCTGCATCACGCTCACGGCCCCTCTTTGCTCGGCAGGTGAAGGAAGACTGGAAGTACGTGGCCATGGTGATCGACCGCATCTTCCTCTGGATGTTCATCATCGTCTGCTTGCTGGGCACCGCGGGGCTCTTCCTGCCGCCCTACCTGGCGGGGATGATCTAGGGCTGGGTCGGGCTGCAGTGGGGATGGCAAGCGATGCACGGTGGTGCCCATATCCAGCTGGACCACAGGAGGTCACGGTTGCAACCATGGAGGACCCTCAGATGGGAAATGTGGGGTGAAGCTGTATTGAGGAGTGACATGAGGGTGGTGGGGAGCGATGGGGTGGTCACAGCCATCCCAGCATTGAGGAAGGGATGGTACAGCCTCTCCACTGCTCAAGCACAGGCTGGAGGCATCTAGGGGAGGTATCTGCTTCCTCAAACTTCCGCAAGTCCTACCCAAAACGCAAGAGATGCATCTGGTTGTGACTTCTGCATTGCTGGGCAAGAAGAGGGGACTTCGCAGATGCTTTAGGAATTTTAGCTGCTTTTTTTTAGGATGCATCCTGCCCGCAGGACGTGGGGCAGGCAATAACGCTTCGGGTGGTCCATGCAGAAGGGGTATGGTCATGGGATGGGGGTCCCTGCTTGGCCACGTGGCTCAGAACCCTCCAGGTCGCTTCTGCGCCATCCCACACCGGAGCTGGGGGTGGCAGGGAGATGGGAGCAGCCAACCCACAAATGTGGGTGGTTTGGAAGGGAAAAAAACACCCTGCAGAGCAGGATAATCCACCCATGGACCCCAGGAGCTTGGGGTGCTGCCTTGCGTTGAGGCTGATGGACCTGGCTGGCATGGGGGGACCCTGCACTGCCGAGGTCCATCCCAAGCCAATCCTCCTCTCCATCCCACACCAGATCCCAAACCGCCCGGCTCTGCTAGCTGCTGCAACCCAGTTTTTAATTTCTAGCTTCCATATACCCTAAAAAGCATCCCCTCTCTTCTTCCATGCTCATAGAAACACCAGGATTTTCCAGCAGCGTTTTCTCCTCCCGGAGACCGACCCCGGCGTGGCGATGCTGGCTGCAGCCTGAGAGGCATCAGGAAACACTTTGTGCTTTCAGGGATGAAATGGGCCGGAATAAACGGTGCCACAGAGGGACGTGCATGTCCTGAGGGCGCTGGAGCCACTCAGTGATGACTGAGGTGGGGCTGGAAATGGGATGAGGATGGAGCGGGTGCCCAGGCGTGGGTCTATGTGTGTGTGACCCCTCTAATCCCATACCCATGGGTTTTAGGGCTTTGCAGACCATGGAAAGGGTGATCAGGGACTGGAAGGGGCTGTCTAGGGCAGTGGTGGAGTCCCCATCCCTGAAGGGGTTCAATGTGGCACTTGGGGACATGGTTTAGTGGTGGACAGGTTATGGTTGGACTAGATCTTAACGGTCTTTTCCAACCAAATGATGCTGTGACCCCCAGCATCCTTCTTGTGATGGGAAGCCATATTCATGGCTGTGCTATCCCACATAAACCTCTCTCCAGCAGCCTCCACCATGGCTTGCCCATGATTTCCTGATGGTCTTTGGAAAGCAAAGGTCTGTAGATGGTCTCAGTAGCAAACCTTGAGGTGGGAAAAGGGGTTGTCCAGGACCCTCATATGGATTGTGGGGTCAAATGGAGGGAAATGGGGCTCTGGAGGGGACATGGATGAAGCAGACCCAGGTTCACCCCAGCAGCTCCCGTGGGGATGCTATTACTGGGACAACCCTTCCCCACGCCTGCAAGGTGAATCATGACCCTTCCTCTTTCTAAGGAGGTGCTGGTGGCCAGGGGATGTGTCCCCATCGTCTGGGGGTGACAGGCAAGCACAGGAACAGCAGGGCTTGGTGCATGGTTTATCTCGGCCAGAATGAACAGCGTTGTGGGAAGATGCTGGGGAAAAGCCCGAACCGTAGGGTTTCCAACTCAAAGCACAAACCGGACACAGACTTGGTTTGCCGTCGTCGCTTACACAGAGCAGCTCCGGAGAAAACGCAGTTGGAAGAGGCACCGTCCGCCTGGTTTGTGTCACCGAGGGCTGCGGTCCATGAGGTCCCATCCCTCCCCATGCTCTGCAGGTTTGGGGCCGGGCGCGCTCCGGCCACGGGCACCGGGACCGGCTCCGCCGCAGTGTGCGGACCTGCCTCCCATCATTAAATAAACTCTGCTATACAATGTACAAGGAAACGCAAAGAGTCCCTCCAGCCACCGCTCCGATGGCCCCAGGGGACCCCTGGGATGCCAGCACCCCCAGCCGCTCCCGGCGTTGAGGAGCAGGGTCCAGGTCCCCATCACCACACATTACCCATGGCCATCTGTCCTCAGAGGGGCCAAGGGACGGACACATGGACCTGCTGGCAGCAGGGAAGCCACCGAGCCAGAGGGATCTTCAGCCACCCCTTGGGGATGGCCGGGTCCCCCCCAGCCCTTTCCAAATACGAGTCATCAGATGCCTCCCTTCTTCAGAAGACAAAACGATGCTAAAGACACGAGCGGCTGCAGGGAGGTCGGGGGACAGGGAGGCCAGGATGGCGAGGCCACGGTAGACACACAAAAGCCAGCTCCTCCGCAACGCTCTCCTCCCATCTCCACCGACCAAAGCGCGGTGCTCCCTCTCCTCTTCTCCTTCCCCAACCCTTCTCCTTCCCTCTCTCCACCCCTGCCCTCACTCCAAGCACAGCTTCACCAGGTTGGCCTGGACCTTGGCTTGGTCCACGGCATCCAGGAGGTTCTTGGCATCCACGGCCAAGGTGTGGGAGGCCGTCAGCATCTGCCGCTTGCACTCCTCGCTCAGCGAGGTGACGGCGTTCTGCTGCGCCAGGCGCATCTTGTTGATGAGGTCGGCCAAGTCCTTGTTCAGCAGCTTCTGGGTCCCCTCGATCTGAGCAGGACATGCAGAGGTTAAAAACATGGGTGCCACCAGCACCTGACCCCAATGGCTGGACCCTTCTTCCCCAGTTCCCAGTCCTACCTCGGTGCGGGAGGCAGCGGGGAGGACGGGCAGGATCTCGTCGACGCTGCCGATCAGCTTGCGCAGCGACAGGCCCACGTTCTGCGGGGAGGGTGGCGGGGTTAGGGTGACCCCAGGCATGGGCACAGGGAGAAGGGGCATGGGAATCGTCTGGGCCCCTGAGTCAAGGATCCCATTCGGGAGAGGGGCATGGTGGGAAATTCCCCCATCCTTGACCCAAGGACCCAATGGAGGAGCAGGGAGTGCTGGAAATGTTCCCATCATTGACCCAAGGACCCAAAGGAGCAGCAGGGAGTGCTGGAAATGTTCCCATCATTGACCCAAGGATCCAATGGAGGAGCAGGGAGTGCTGGAAATGTTCCCATCATTGACCCAAGGACCCAAAGGAGCAGCAGGGAGTGCTGGAAATGTTCCCATCATTGACCCAAGGATCCAATGGAGGAGCAGGGAGTGCTGGAAATGCTCCCATTGTTGGCCCAAGGACCCAATGGAGGAGCAGGGAGTGCTGGAAATGTTCCCATCATTGACCCAAGGACCCAGTGGAGGAGCAGGGAGTATTAGAAACGCTCCCATCGTTGGCCCAAGGACCCAATGGAGGAGCAGGGAGTGCTGGAAATGTTCCCATCATTGGCCCAAGGATGCAATGGAGGAGCAAGGACTGCTGGAAATGCTCCCATCGTTGGCCCAAGGACTCAACAGAGGAGCAAGGCATGTTGGAAACTCATAATTGACCCAAGAACCCAATGAAGGAGCAGAAACTCCTTGTAAACTCTCCCTTCATTGATCCAAGGATCCAAAGGAGGAGCTGAGAATGCTGGAAATGCTCCCTTCTGTATGTGCAAGACCTTCCCAAGAAGGATGCCTGGTGGGAGCCACTCAGCAGACCAATTCCTGGTGCTGTCCCCTCCCTACCTTCACCACCAGGATGTACCCATCCGGGGGCAGGAGGCTGATCTCGTTCTTCAGCTGCAGCACGGCCCTCACCAGGTCCATGACGTTGCTGTACACCGTGTCATCCGTGCGGTCCAGGTTGGCCGTGGGGGCGGGGTGGATGGACTGCTGGGGAACAGGGACACCATGGGATCAGACGAGAGGCAGCAAGGAGGGCAAGACCAACACCTATGGGGAGCCCTGGCCAGGCCCAGCCACCTCCCACTCATGACCTCAATGCTGTTGGGTCTCTCTGACCTCTCTGGGTCTTGGGGGAGTCAGAAAAGACCCATTCTGCAGAGCCAGAGGGACGATGGAGGTAGAGGGGGAGGACTGGGACCATTATGGCTCCATCCAGGGAAGTCTTGGGTTGATGGAGGTAGAGGAGGAGGACTGGGAGTGTGGTAGCCCCATCCAGAGAGGTCTTGGGATGATGGAGGTAGGAAAGAAGGACTGGGACCATTATGGCTCCATCCAGGAAGGTTTTGGGATGATGGAAGCAGAGGATTGGGACCATGGTGATCCCATACAGGGAGGTTTTGGGATGATGGAGGTAAAGGAGGACTGGGACCGTGGTGGGTCCATCCAGAGACGTCTTCGGATGATGGAGGTAGAGGAGGACCGGGACCATGGTGACCCCATCCAGGAAGGTTTTGGGATGATGGAGGAAGAGGAGGAGGATTAGGGCCATGGTGGTCCCAATCCAGGGAGGTCTTACCTGCGCCCCAAGTCTTGGAGGCTTCTGGGGGGGCCCCGTGAACTCCGCTACGCCATCAGTAAGGGAAAGGAAGGAGAGTCACTCAGGCTGCTCCCCTGGACACACTGCAAGACCCTTGGGACCCACGTCATGTCCTGCACCACCCTGGAGCAGCGTGTCCCACCCTGAGCCACCCCAGCTGGGTCCAAACCCCTGGGACCCCCATTGAAGATCCCCCTCTAGGGCAGCCAAAGCTGCTCCCCAGGATCTGGGATTTCTTCCATGGAGGATCCCAAAGCTGAGGGAGATACGGCCTCAGGGCTCCTCACAGCTCAGCACCCAAAGTGGGTGCTTCTGGGTGGGGTGGTCACGGGTAGTCCCACACCCCATGGGCACTCACTGTAATCAGTCTCCTTCTCTGGGAGCATCTGTGGGAGGCAAAAACAGCAAAAAAGTCCTGGTTGGAGGCAGTGGAGAAGGAGAAGGCATCACCATCCCCTCCCAGGGTTTCTGGTGGGGAGCTCCGCGCCATCGGTGTTTCACCCCATTACATTTTCAAATTAATTAATAACATGAGGGACACATATATAATGAATATTTATCAGTCGTCTGTGCCAAAGCAGATGAGGATGACAGGACATCCCCAAAAGAAGGACCCCCTGCACCCAAACAGACCCTGAGCCCAGCACTCACCGGAGGAGCGTTGTTGTTCATAAACACCGTCGGGTCCTGCAAAGGGGGAGATTTGTGAGGGGGATGGAAAACAAAGGAAAAATAAAGGGAAAAACAGGGATTTTCCTAATTCTGAGGGACATCACACAGGAACACATCTCTGTAGGGTCTGGGAGAGGAAGGGGCTTCATGTCCATTGCTGGTCCCATCCCGTCCCGTCCCATCCCGTCCCAT
>NW_010188156.1:0-432 GCF_000695765.1 Mesitornis unicolor | reverse complement strand
ACAAAGTTTTGGCCTGTGCCATTCTCTGTTTTGCTGTCTCATACACGTTCGACTCCAATTTTCGTGGCTGCTGGTAGGAGCCGTCTCTCCAGTCGAAACGGTCAAGCTCTTCTCTCACACCAAAGATGCTAGGACTGAAGACTGTTGCTGGCTCTTGTATTCTCTACAAAGCCAATTTGTAGGCCCACAAAGCTTTTCGTCCAAGCCTTCTTTGCTTCCCCGGGAAGCCAACGTTTGCCACCAGGCTTTCTCTGGAGCTGCCCAGACACTGGTTTCAATATGGCAAATGTTTGACTCTAACTCTCACCAGAAAGGGGCTAACACTTAAAGCTCTTGCTGGATTTCTTTTTCCATGCCAACTGCTTCTACAATCAAAAAAATCTTTGAGCTGTGCCATTCTCTGTTTTACTATCTCGTCCACGTTCGCCTCCA
>NW_010188155.1:0-495 GCF_000695765.1 Mesitornis unicolor | reverse complement strand
AGAGTACCCATAAAGCAAGTAGACCCATGTCCAAGTGCCCCTGACAGACGGAAAGCATTGCCAAGCTGCTCCTCCAGTAACCAGGCAATTTATAATGGGAATTATTGCAGCTCCACTGGAGTCACCGGTGCTACACAGGTTTGCACTGGGAGGGAAGCCATGGAGTCACACAGGGGACAATTTCCAGGGACACAGAGGGGTTTTGGCTCTTGTACACAGCACTAAAACAAATGGTGCTACGACAACCTGGTGACATGTCAAGTAGAGACACAAAGATCACACTGTCATGCTATTGCTGTGACTAATTTCTCCTGCAGTGCCCTTGGTTGATGAAGTGGTTCTTTGAGAGCAATTTAGTGCTACAAAGACCTCCCAGCGAAGGACCTACAAGTGGCATAAATATTAGGTAGGTGTGATTACTTTGCCGTTACAGAAGATGAAGCACAAACTTGCCACAGGTTACTGTTGTGTGGTAACGTTAAAAACAGAAGTAAA
>NW_010188154.1:38028-57028 GCF_000695765.1 Mesitornis unicolor | reverse complement strand
GTCGGCGGCGGGGTCCCCTCGGAGGGGTAGGGCTGGCCCGCGGCACCACACCGACAGATACTTAGAGCATCCACGTGTAGTCTGCAACAACTTGGTCGTCTTCAAATAAAGCCAGCTTTTTAAAGGCTCGCCTGCCCTTGCTTCAAGATCATTGTTTTGCCAATGAAATCCCATCTTTCTCCAGTTAATTTTTGTTTTTGTGGTTTTTTTTCCTCTGTTGCTGTATGAAGCTTTATTCCAGCAAAAGAGAAAAATAAAGTGAGTCTAGCTTGCAAACTAGTAGTACTCTTAAATGCCTGCGGTGAAACATCACAGATCTGAGAAAATGTTTTTCTTAACATTCCTAGTGTAGTAATTCTGTAGAGCACGACATAACAAACTAAAGCTGTGTATGTTAGGGGTCTTTTAAGTTAAGAGATACAGCAGCTTAAAATGCCTACAGCATCTGCAGACATCATGTAAGTGTTGTTATCTGTATGCTTTTATTGAGTGCAGAAATTAAACTTGCTCTTAAATATATTTTGGAAGAGTGTACCTTTTCCTGAAGAGTACAAACACAGGAGCGTTGTATTACCTAACGAGAGCTGCACATAAAACTGGTGTTTTCAGAGTCAAGTCAGTTGCAAAGCTGACAAATCAAAAACTTCAACTTCAAGGACTTTAATTTTGAAGTAAAGTAACATATTCTTAAATAGCTGGTTTTACAGTTGAATTATTTTTTCTCATGTATCTCGTTAAAAAGAAAAAGAAATCTGATGTGGTGTTGTGGCTTTGTGAGTTACAGAACACAGTGACTCAGTTTGTCCTTTATGACTTTGTTCTTGAAACCTGAAGGACATCTAGGTGAGTGTGTATGCTTAATGCTATAAAGTTTCGGTGGGGAGAGAAAGGCAGGCAGTGAATTTTTGTGCGCACATGTTCTAATGTATCTGTTACTTCTTTCAAGTCAGCCGGGTGAAGGATGAAGAAAAGGGAAAAATAATGATGCTGGCTCAGGTTTGAATTTCATGGCCGATTTTGCCATTTCTAGCAGCTTGTTGCTCATGCTGAAGGAAGGAGTTTTTCTTCCTCCTTTCTTCTCTTTCCTGCTGATGGCTGCGCTGTCTGGGGCCCCTCCCATGCACTGACTCTGGCACTTGAACACTTCTGCAAGTTGATTCAACTCACCAAAATGGCAGGAAACTTTTTTTTTGTTGGAGAATTGACTTGGTGAAAAGAGGAGACCAGGACAGGGTAAGAACCAAGACCAGTTTCTCAGAATGAGAGGGAGAAAATAGGAGTAGTCTCTTTCAGTGGTACTGACCTGTTAAATCATCTTGCTATGCGTGCAAGCATATTCTAAGTGTTTTTGTTACTGCTGATAGATTAGGGTATGACTCTTGGTGCTTTTCACAGTGGTACAAGTCCAGAAAGAAAGACACACACTTAGTCTGCCCCTTGCTAATACCAGCTTCTGTAATTGGAGCTTCTGATTCTCATTTTACCAGTATACACTTAATTGTTCTGGGGTGGTTATTTCTATCCATCATGTCACAAAGCTGCTAAATGCCTGTGGATGGGATCAGATATTTCTAGTGTGTTCTTGTGAAAATTTCATTGGTACAAGTATTTTCTTGGAGGACTTGGGAAGTTGTAGCAGGTCTAAGATGTCTTGGACACCTGCGTTGTATTTGCAGTGCAACTAGGAGCTCTAGTGTGGCTTTTGCATCTCTGTCCCTGGTTCTGTGCAGATGCAGAGCATAAAAATGGTCCTGTCCCAGACCAAGAACTGACTCCCTCACTTTTACAATGCCTGTAAAGGCACTCCAAGAAGTTGTACTCCAAAATCTATGACTGTACCTTCTTGTCTCCTAGGTAGCAGGTGTACTAATGACTTCAGTCACTTGACTAGCTGACATCTGGAATGAGGTTCTTACTTAGGTACAATCAACCGAATAAGTGTATTGGGAAATAAGCTGTATTATGGCTCTACTTCTTCTAAATAACCACCCTCAAGTATTTTATCTTGGGTTTAGAGACTGTTGAAAGGACTCTTGTGCTCAATGCAAGTGTATAGGATTTTCCTCTCTGGAGACAGATTCACATTTATCAAAAGTAGTACTATGGTTTCAAAGTACACTGCTTGATGAGACTTAATTAAAATTAAAATACATTCTAGGGGCAGCATGAATGTAGTTGCTAATGTAGTTGGACTGGCAGCTGTGATAGTTTCATGGGGGCACTGCTGGTACAGAGGGTTCAGATGTAGTTAATACAAACATATCTACATGACAGGCAAAATATGTATTTGTCCTTCCACTGTTGAATTGGCCTGCATTTTACCTCTAGGAGGTATCTGGTAAAATGATACTTTTGATAAATCAAAAGTATTGTAGGTGTAAGTGCAGAAGTCTCACCATCTGTCTCGAGTGGCTTACAGAGCGAAGTCTTTTTACCTGCGATCACGTAAGTCGTAGTCCAGACAGTAAAACAGAGCAAGAATTGGTTTGAAATTCAGAAGTAGTTGCCAGAAAAACTGCTTTTGTGGTTCTTGATTGACATAGTTTCCCTTAGTAAGCAGTTAGCCTTGCTACTATTTAAAAGTATACGTTGTATTTTCGTCAGTTCTAGGAGTAATGGAAAGTTAAAGGAAAACATTCCTTGTTCTGATTAAGGGTCTTCCTACCATTGCAGAATGCAACCAAATTAGGGAATTTAATCACCAGAATTTAATTTGTCTTTTGATAGGGGAATGGCAAATTAATGCGAGCAAATTATTTTGGATAATCATTGTATCAAAACAAATACAGTACCAAAATACACTATGTATCTTATATTAGCACCACCTCATTCACCCAATCTAGCAGTGTATGCAGTACAACAAAAAAATGTAATGTCAGCACTGCATGTTTTTGTTCTCATTTACTCATTTCATCAGCAAATTTTTGGTTACTTTCTGTTCTTACTGTAGCTGATTTATTTGGAGTATATCATTCACACAAGTGAATAAGATTTCTAGGTCTTCAAATTGATTTTAAGCCATGCTTCCTGCACTAAATAATCTTATTTTCCTGCTTTTTCAATAACTTCTCATTACTCCTTTAAAAGACAATTGCAACTTCTTACCAAATCCTCTCAGCTGATTTCAGTATGGTCTACCTGTGACTTGCTGTGATTGCTCTGCATGCTGTGGGGTCATGCATTCCTACTCCTGAACTGCTAATGCATCGTAATGGCAATGTGTGGTTCTTCCTACTCCCTTTTCCTCTTCCTCCCTTCAAACAAAAGTTTGTATAGCAATACCACTGCTGATCACTTGGTATGTGGTGATTACAGTGCAACAATTAGTGGAGAAGTGACCATGGCACTAGTCTGTATATAGCCACTTTTTTTTTTAAACTGGAATTTCTTTATCTTCTACTCACCAAGTCCACTTTTTTTTCTTTTTCTAAATATTCCCTTTTAAAAAGGTGTTTTGTCTAGAGCCTTTGCAGGCCATGCAGAATTGGTGCTTTTTTTTTGCTGCTCAGGCATTCAATATGTGATGTCCAGCTAGAGCTTTCATTTGTTGGGTTTTTGTTTTTGTTTTTTATTTTATTTTTTTTAAGAGCTGGGTGCACTTTTGGACCTTGCAGCAGTTGGCAGCATACCAATAACGTGCTTTGGTGAGGAGACAGAGGTCAGAAAAATGAGTTATTTGGCCTGCCCCATCAGTGAGTCATGCTTTACAGACCTGCTTTAGAGCATCACTGGCAGATGATCTCTTGTTGTTGTAAACAATCACATGGTGTCTGCATTTCAAACAGAAGAACAGTTGACATCTGATTTTTCCACTTCATAAAGTTTGTACCACTAACAAAGGAGATCTTAATAGCACTAAGGAGCAAATGACACTTCGATCTACTGGTTTCTTGTTCTTTCAATCTTCCTGTTACTACAAAAGCTTACTGTGTTTGGTTGGTTAAGATACAGGATTCTATAGCAGCTTATTAAGTATTCAAATAATTTTTTTTTTTTATTTCTACTGTACTACCTTACATTTGGAAAATGTTCTCTGTAAATATTCTCAAAGTCACATTTTGTTTTTCATACCCTTTCTTAAATATTCTTGTGAAATGTAGCAAACATTGGTGGGATTTTGTGCACTAAAGCAACGTAGTATGGGACCAATCTGTGCTTTCAACGTTTTTCTTGTTCCTTCTCTGCCTGCTTCGCTTGATCTCTTTTATCTCTTAGGGATAGATTGATCTTTATTCTGGACTTGGATAATGAATCCTGTTCTCTATTTAACGTATACGTAGGTATTGCAATGGTTTTGCAGATCAGGTGAAACTAAGCCAAAACCAGCTCTAAAGTGCCTTTCTGAATGTTGTCTTTCAAAATCAGTTCCTCGAAGCAAGTTCTATCAGCACAGAGAAAGACAGGGACGTTTTCTGAGATTAATAGACTTAACTAAAGTTAATGTTTTCTTCTATTTGTTAGGAGAAAACAGGTGAATGTGTAAATGTGCTTATTCTGTCATGTTCTGCCTCAAACCATGTTCTTGATCTTCTGATGCAACAATTCTTGTACTACACATTCAGAAATTTCTGAAGTCTAGCCAAAGTTTTAGAAACTTTTATGAGGTGTGTAACATGATGGCTCCTTGAACTAGGTTTAGTTCTTACAAACGTGAATGGACTGTCAGGGAAGAGAATTGCTAGCTGCTGGATGTTGTTTATACTGAAATCCAGGAGTAGGTTATACAGTACAGTTTGTTAGCTGCTTATTCACGGGGGGAAAGCGGGGAAAGCAAGAAATTAATAACAAAATCTGGGATATGAGGGAACAAAATAATTATAAAAACCTTGACTTTTTTTTTCCTAATTATTTTTTTTAAAAGGGGTTGGTTTGCAATTTGAAGTTCAAAATAGATTTTTGGCAATATGTATTGAAAGAAGAAGCAGATAGCCTAGTAATTGCAAAGCTATGTCTAGTTAGGGTGCATCACAGGAGTCCAGATATGTCTCTTTGCCAGACTGATCAACTTTTTGAAGACGTGTTCATCATTCCCAGACTCTGACTGTGACAACAAGGAGCCTTTCTTGTATTTCTTGTGCATGATGGTAGTATCCAACTTTCCTGATGCATTTTTGACTTTTCATCTAAGAGTTAAATGAAAATGTTTACAACTATTTGATGCCAAAGCAACATTGACATGCTTCTTGCCCAACTTGGCAGTCACTTGTATAGCTAGCTCAGAAACAACAGTGGTTGCCCTGAGCTAAAAATGAATGCTGGAATGTGGTAGCAATAAAAGTAAACTGTAGAAAAAATTGTGCACACACACATCTGATGTGGAGAGTTGCAAGGAGTGTATAGCTTCTTCCTTAATGTAGCATGAGATAATGTCTCTTTAAGCTAGACATCTAATTTCTATTCTAGAGGAGATAACTTGAAAGACTTCTTTGCTCTACCCTGAGGCGTCATAATTTTGAGATAGACAACTTGGCATGATCACGTCATGAGAAAAGGCAGTGATTGTCATTGTAGACTTTTTGGTAGATCTCTTAAATGCCTATGTTAGTATTTCAGAACTGCTTTAATTACTTTTGTATTTAGCACCAGTATAGAGAGCCGCTCACAATATACTTTTAATGGTAATTTCAGTCTGCTTTTCTAATAAAACTATTTTTTCCCTGTGCACCTCCACCGGTGGGTCAAGTTGCAGTAACATAGACTGTTTTTAGCAGTTCTGAGAGTACTGCTGGAGGTGAGGCAGCAGGGTTTGAGCTGCTCTCTTATCTTGATGTGTTCAAAATGGATTTAATTGGCGTTACTATACGAACGCCTAGTCTGCCCTTGACTAAAGAAGATGTGCTCTGAAAAGTGCATATTTTCGATTTACATGGATCTAAAATGGAGAAGGATATGCTGTTGTTCCTCCATCTTAGTTTCAAATGCATTATATTTTTTAATGTGTTCCTGCAGTGATTTCTTTCTTACATTTTCTACTTACGGTTGTACATTTGCTTCATGCTTAAGCGTGTGCTTCCTTGGCTAGTGCCCACGGCACACGTGTACTCTTGCTATTTGTGCTCTACACAAAGGTTTTAAAAAGCAGAGAATGTCTTATTGTCCTTTTATTTTTTTTAAATGAGTAGTAGTATTCTTGCTTTCAGTTTATGAAAAAGAAACTCTGCTTTCTTTTTTGTTTTTGCTAATTATCCAAGTTGGTACATTAATGTTTTCTATGAGACTCTTTGCACTTTTTTTAAAAAAAAAGGAAGGGAAAAACCCAAAGTTTAAAGCTAGAAGGAATTTAAGATTAAGAGTGAGGGTGGATATAAGTGAATGATGAACACAAGAAGCGTGTACGTTTTTCCTGGAAGAGTCCCACGTGCCAGGAAAATGGAAGAGCTGCAAATCCATATCTCTTTAACTGGAAGGACAAGCAGTCAAGTCCTCTGCGTACATTTTAGGTAAGTCAGTGAGACTGACTGCAAAGCCACCAGGAGCATGGGACTGTTCTGAGCAAACTCACCAGAGAAAAAAATTCCAGTTCAGGATTTCTCTGTAAGCATTTGAATTTGGCTTTGTATCACTTTCAGACTCTTTTTGGAAAATGAGATTCCATGCTTCCTCAAGCGTTGGCTTCACTGAGCTTCAGATGAGCTCTTAAGTTAGCAGGCATTGCACATAAAACTCAGCTTGATTTTTTTTTTCTCTTTTAGTTTTGATGTCCTTGGTAAACATTAATATTGTTGAAGTGTATTTGTGACTAGTCAGATAAGTTATTCTTAAATAACCTCTTATGAAGGTACAACTAGAATGCTTCCTAGTTAGCAAAAGCCAGGCAGTGGTTATCTCACCTTCAGTGTCCTGTTAGCTGAGTTTTGGTAGTGGCTGGTTAAGCACTGTAAACCTGATGTCTTACCTGATGAACTTTCTTGTACCACTTTAAGCAAGAAAATAATCTTTTCATCTAAAAAGAGCATTTCTTTAATCTTGACAATAAAGGTCATGATGAAAAAAGGCTGGTGAAGTAGTTGTCAATTAGACTTTCTGAAGATAGGCATAAGTCATTACTATTTTGTCAAATTAGCTTCGTTAAATTGTCAAGACTCTGCCATAACTCCAAATAAGATCAGTTCTTATTTGTCCAGTAAATCAGCTCAATATATCAATGTTCCCTGGGGGCTTTTGACTACTACAGCAATGCAATTCTGGAAGAAAAATTGTTATTAAATATTATGAAAGTGCCTTCCTTGCTGCTTTTTGCCTGATTTGGAAGCTGTTCTGCATGGACAGAATGTAACAGGCTGAAGAGCACCTGTGCTACGGGAAGTTTCACAGTGAGAAGACTTGTCTTACTTTGAGATTGTCCGTACATTCTTTTGAGGTTACCAGTTCAGCTCAAGAACACACCTTTCTAAGAGTTACACTTGTAAAGATTGTTTCAGACTTACGAGGAAAAAAAAACCCATAAAACTGTAATCAGGTACTTGGATTAACATTGTTGCTAGTTGTGTTCAGTTTTTTACCCAAAATACTTTAGCTGACAGTTAAGATATTTAAAAGCTACGGAATGGAAGAGAAAACAAGCCATTTTGCATAGGTAGGGGAAGTACTGAAATGATTTACCTTAAAATTACCATAGGTGTTTTATTAGAAATACTGTTCAGTCAATATGTTTAAAATGAAGTCCTCTTTGATACTATTGATTAGTCTTTAATATGTTTTAATATTAGTGCTTAATGTGTTTTACAGTGTGACTGTCTGGACCATGGCACAGTATTGTGGTAACCGGTCTGTTTGTGTGGGTGTGTGAGTGCATTATTTGTGGGAAGTGCCACCTTCCAGTGCTTTGATAGGGGCTTTTGGCTGGCAGCAATCGCTTGTTTGGTTTATTGAAATGTCACACTTGTTTCCAATAAAATGTCAGCTAATGACAGATAAAGTCAGATGACTTTTTACTTCCAAATTAGTATTTTCAAGCACTCAAAACTATTGCAAAAAGGGTGTTTCCTAAGAATCTTTATCAAACGGTCTCCAGATGGGCAGTACTTGCAGCTGCCTTTGCTATCTTATGCGCCCTCTGTGGAACTGTAACTGATTCTGTTCACATTTGTCAGGAGAGGTATGGTGTGCAATAGTATCTTGTTTTGTGTGTAATATTGACCAGCCTATCCAAATTGAATACATGGATGCAGAGTCTTGGGTGTGGTGCTTACACTGAGAAGGATTTTAGATTACTTACTCTTGAGCAAGCTGAAGAAAAAAGACCTACTGCTGCCATTCTAACAGTACTTGTGTGATAAAATTATCAAATGATAGAAAGGTGCATACTAATAGACAGAGTCCTGTGGACTTAGCTGTCCTACATGTTGAATTGCTTGGATAGTCCAGGATTACCAGCTAGTGGTCAGGGATCATATGCTTTTCCAAGGAAGTGATTTATGCATACCGCACCAGTGAAATTGGAATAATGCCTTTTTTAAAAGCTTATGCATTTAGTTATCTTACAACAACAGGTTTTGCTTAAAATATTATAGATCAGGTAGTGATCTTATGCTTGATCTTACTTTCACTATTCCACTTAATGACTTAAGATACTCTAAAATAATAATACAATTTAATAGTGTCGGGATCATGAAAGGGGAAAAAAGGCTACAATGTCTTAATGGGATTTAAAGTTGTTCGTCCATCAGAGCATCAAGCTAAAAAGTCTCTAAACTAAATCCGTATTCTCAAATGCATGGGTTCACGCTCGGTATTCGTGATGTCTTTCACACTGCATCTCCAAATACATACAAATAATTTTTTAAATTCTAATCCAACTGGCACCTGTTTGAGCTGGATATGTGCAAAAGTTAAAAATACTAACCAACCAACCAACCAACAAAACCCTATAAGCCCCCGCAACAAACAACTCCCCCCAAACCAAACTAACAACTCTTTACATAAGGAGTACTAGGTAACGTTGATGGCTGAGGTGTGGGTGGTTTTGGTTTTGGTTTTTTTTGCATCAAAGCTATGGTGAAAACAGCTATTTCTAAAACAGCTGTTTCTAAGATGCCCAACTTGATAATGCCATGAATTGTTTGAGCTGATATTTTAACTTTTTAAAAATCTGCCTCAAAATACAGTGCTAAGAAGATTGCTGACCTCTGAAAATCCAATTTTGGAAACTTCAGAGTGTGCTAAAACTGCAATGCTGTGCCTTGATGGAGATGCACAGATAAATGGTGCTATGTCTAAGCTAATAATTCTTAGGGCTTCGGGAGCAGTGAGCCTGTCTCAGCCTCTTGATAGGAGTAGTGTGGTGTTCCTGGTTTTATTGCTCTTTGGTTTGGGTAGCTGCTTTGTTGCTTGATGAGGGATCTGATTCATGTTCTGTTCTTTAGCAAGGCATGTGCCTTTTTTTCTGTATACTCAGTTCTCTGTGATGAAATGAGCCCACGTTCAGAGGCTGTTTTCTAATGGAAAGAAAACCTAGAGAAATGGTTTGCCTTTTTTTTTCTTCAAGAAACACTCTCTCTTTTAAGTGAACTTTATTAGGACTTAAAGGAGAAGGTCATTTATATTCTTATCTAAGTAGCCTAGTAATAACTAATCTAGAGAGATACTTCAGTGTTAAATAAGCAAAAGTTAAGCATTATGCATATTAAATTTGTGAAGTGCTTGATGTCTAGTGTAATATTAACAAGAACTTATTTTCTAATAATTTCTAACAGTATACTGCCAGTTCAGAGTATTTCAGTGGTAGGTGATGCAGCCTTTTGGGCAATAAACACCTGTTTTTCTGTTTTTGTTGTTGGACTTTGTGTCCTTGTTATGCTTCAGGAATGATACTGTACGAAGAAAATGATAAGGTAGCTAGCAGATACATTTTGGCATGACTTCCAGAATGAAAAGACTTAAAATAAAAGATGCTGGGACATTCTAGATTTTCTATTGAAATGAGAAGCTCACTGCATGTAAGGATTCTGCTGTATGTACCCAAACTTGTAAGGTGTGTGCAGGGGTATACTTCAGTATGCAAGAAGCAATGTATCTCCTCTGTGGTAATTGTATGTTTAAGAAAATAAATATACACAGTTCTTGGTAGGATAAAAATCAGAATTAATTTTTAGTGATTAATGTTTAGAGTATTATCAATTTTTATTATTTTTAAAACTATTTCCTTTCTTCTTAGCTGTTCAGACTGACAGAGATATGAGGCTTGGGGAAGAGATATGTAAAAGGTTCTTAAACGACTTTTAAGAGAGGCAGTCTTATTTAGGTTCAAAATTTGATTCTGCTGTTCTGGCAGGTGATCTGGATGACTCTTTTAACGGCTGTATCAGAGCATAGAAACCATGGAGGCAGAGGGAAAAAATGCAGAACTTGATGAAGAAGGTTCAATGGGCTTGTGTTTAGCAGGTATTTGGACCTTGAAAGCTCTCTTCTGGTCCTACGTATACTGACTATCCTGAACTGGGCTTTGTTGGTCTTCTGGAATTTTAACTTACCTAAAAAATGCTAAAAGGATCTTTCTTTTTTCCTTAAAAGGGGTTTCTTGCTTGTCATTTGCATTAGGTATTTATGTCTTTACTGTCTTTCAGAAAGCCCTTTTGCATAATTTTGGAATAAAATATTGCACTGCAATACCAAGCAAGTGAAGTCTTCAGTCTGTTAGACATTCCTGGCTATGTCATGCTATTTCTTCTTATCGATTGCCTTTCTTCTTAATTTTTTAATTTTTTTTTATTTTTTAAATCGGCACAATATTATTTCTCTTACTCTGGCAAAGCCAGCTCTGCCTTGGCTGCCTGACCTCCACAGCCTGAATTTGGTCTTCCTGAGGGGCTTCCTCTGCTACCGTTCTGCAGAACAAGAAGAAAGCATCCCAGTGCAGCTCTTTATTAGAGTGCCACTACTGCCTTCTTGTCTCTCATGTTTAGAAATCTTCTTTTCCTCCCCTCTGTCCTTTTGTGCATTCCATCTGTTTGCAGCTGAATCCAGAGCTGCCTTGCCCTAACCCGTGAGTGTGTCGGCCATGGTGCACTGCTTGGCTCTGCTGAAGGAAATCTTGCCATTGTGTGGGGACAAAGGGAAAAGGAGCCACTGCTAAATGCATGTAGTATATTCCACACTGAGCAAGAGCATCTTTTGGTCTTGCTGCACACTTGGCCTCCCTGTCTGTGCTGGCCCAAGGTAGGTGTTTCAGTTTTCACCAGTCTAGGAGAGAGTTCTTATTCGAGTACCTAGCAGGTTACTGAGGTAGACTAATTACTGTACTTAGTTAACCAGGGAGTATTCTCAGCCTCAAGGAATGACTTGTATGTCTTAATTTCCCTCTGGCAAAACATTTATATAATTTATTGAAGATCCTTTGAGCATGAACTTTGTTTAACTAATAGTGAAAATAAATTCCACAGTCAGTTTTCCATTAATAATCTTTAAACATTTGAATCAAAGGAATGTTAGCTTGAGTGACCTAACTGGTCCCATTTGATTTAGTCTGATGTGGGAGGAGGAGCGAGAAATCCAAATGGAAAGCACTGAAGCCAGGGGTGACTTCATCAGTTCATACCTTGAATTATGCCCAGGGGCAGTAGTTGCCTACATTACAAAGATGTTGGCATTATCATAATTTCTGAGTAAGGAAAAAAACCCAAACAAACCGAACCCAAATCCCATAACTTAACAACAACCCACCTCTCCACCCCACCATCACTGGAACTGGAACTTTGAGTTCGGGTTTTTGTAATTAGAATTGTTTACCAAAGCCATGTTTTGCAATGCCTGAGCACACAGCATGTGTACATGTCACTGGTAGTTCACTGTAAGTGTACTGTGTGAACCATTCTTCTAATAAATGACAATTTCTAACTGTGTAACTGTACACCTGCGCTTCTGCAGTAAGGATAGACTTTACCTCTAAATCAACAGCAGAATTTTGAAAACTGAGTTAATGAAAGACTGTTGTTTTAATGCTGTCCTAAAACATGGTTTGAAATTAAAAATATTTTTCAAAATGAAACATTCTGACAGAATTACATCCAAAGCAGGATATCATTTATAATATTGTACCAGATGGCTGCTATCAATAGCACTTCTGGGATTGAATCTTTTCATGTCATAGGCATTTTACCTTGAGGTATTAGTATGCCCTAAGAGTGAGTTCAGATTCATCACGCATACCGAGTTTTCTGCTTTACTCTCTAGTAAAATCCCTTACAGTAACACTGCTCACAGTAAACTTGCAGTAGTAGACACATGTAGCTTGCTTCTAGATGAAGTATGAACTGTGCTGTGTGTGTAAGTCAAGGTTTAAAAGGTAAAATGCCATTTTTATTCTGTCAGCTGTGGGGTATTTTTCAGTGAGCATTGAACAAACACACCTTAGCATCACTCCACAGCACAAGGAAGAAATCTTGATTCCACCAAAACCCAGCAGCAATGTCCTCATGATGAGCAGAGTCTGAGTCTACCAGCTGCACACCTTCTGCAATCTGATGTGACTGCTGAACTCTAAGTCACCATGTCTGAATGGCACCAGTACCTTGAAAACTTTTAAGAGACTGAGAATTTATTGTTAGTCATGATCTAATTTCTACAATGGCCAATTTTTCTTTCTTATTATTTGATGTTCGTGACACTAGAAAACCTTTTTTTATTTTCTTCAGTAAGTTGAGAAGCAAAACATGAAATGAAATCATCCAGTTCAAAGGAGATTTCCAATGAATAGTCATTCACTAATCTTAGCATTACTTATGGGTTAGTCCAGTTTATTTATGCTGCAATGGGAGAGTTTGGACTCGTCTTCCCATTTGTAAATTACTACTACCTCTGTACCTCACTGTTGTACTTAAACCTATTTATTCAATTTTCATTCAAAGCACTTCAGTACTCATATTAAATTTGTCTAGACTGATATTACCAGTGGATCTAATAGAAAGGAATAATTTGAAGGGATTTGATTAAGGAGAAGGTAAGTACCACTTTTGGCAGATGTACTTGACTGTAAATGCTACATTAGTACATAACTGTTCTTTCTTTCCCAAGAATGGTTCCACTTAGGTTCTCAAAGACTGAGTAGAAAAACAATGTATTTTCTTACTAAAAAGGCTTATGTATTTCATATAAGTATGTAACTTAATAGTTCTTAGGATATTATCCTGTTTCAGATTAACTTGCAGTAGCTCAGGAGTATCAGCACTGCATTTCAAAGATAGTTGTAAATTACCTACCTGCTAATGCAGCTAATTAACAGCCTTTTAAATCAAAGATACAACTGCAGAGTTAGTAGACTGCTAAATAATCTTTCTTAACAGCTACTCTTGAGTAGAAAGGATGGGAGGAAGGTTATTCCTGAACATGTATTGTTTTATTAAAAGAATAGACTTGAAAGGCTTGCTTTATTTATGCATGCAATGTTTCACACATTGTGAGTCAAAAACTTGGCCTTCTCTGGTTAAGTCAGATCATTTGCAGTAAAAACCCATCTGCATCCAGAAATCTTTACAACTATTTCAAGGTTCTGTTTACTACATGGAAAAACTCTGTTACATTACTGAATCATTTAAACTTTCCTTAAATTCAGACATTTCCTTTGTTGACTGAAGGCTTGTAAGTCTTCCCTCTGTTTCCAAAGGAGGTGGAACAGCTGTAAGTCCCCAAATATATAATGCTGAAATTATGAGAATTTTCATTGCTAACTTCACTGAGATTAGGCTTTTACCTGTGGCATGCGTGTTTATATACTGGCACAAACGTTTGATATCTAAGAATATTCTTAGCCAATGTCAGATATATGGCTTTACGTATTGCATTCATGCTTTGTGAATGTTGTGCGAGTAGTGAGTAGCTGTTGAGTCCATTGCTTAGAAAAGATCTTCTGTGATACATTTTTCTGAAATATTCCAGATTCATAATTCCATAGATTAATATTTTATATAGGTTTGGGTTTTTTCTCCTTTTCATATAATGACTTTCTTCGGTTTGTCTTGTGCTGAAAGAAGGCTTAGATAAACAACGTTTCCTTTAAGGCTTTCCTTCTGTGAAGCGGATTGTTTATTTCTGGTGCAAGGTGTCTGTAAAGGATGTTCCTGTAATTACAATGAGCAGAACCATTTTGTATGTAACGTTGTTGGGCACAAATGGCTCAGTCACAAGAGAGGGTAAGCTTATTTTCAAAAGTACGGCAAACAGGAACTGGGGATGTTTGGTAACCGTTCTGTAATCTTTTTGTTTCATAAGCATATCTTGACCCTCTTTAAGACTCGGTCACAGGCTTCTTTTTGTATTTTAGACATATTTCACAGTTTAACTTAACTCTTAATGCTCTCCTTGTGGTAATGAAAAAAAAGCTAGAAATGTTGTGTTGGTTTGATGTAAATGGCTTCCTGTAACTTACGAAACCAGAGTCATCTTAGTTGCCTCTAGATTCACCCCTTAACAGCCCATTTCAGATATAAATGATGTGTGCTATTACAGACCTCTCTTACTGCTGACTAGGTACAGAATGAACAAGTTAATTTTGCTGGTTACTAGTAGTTGAAAAACATTCAAAAGACTGAAGCCAAAATTCAGAACAACAAGCCTGCATGTTGCCAGACAGCTGGACTTATCTTTTCCCAATAAAGATATGGTTTTATATACTCAGTTTAACTAGTGATTTTTTTTTTCTTTGCTAAGGTTGCAGTTCCACTTTTAGTACTTACTCTCCATAACTGTAACAGGAACCTAGTACAACTGATGATGGCTTTTAGAAATGTTTACATCTTCTACAATATATATGCTTCTGTCCAGTGGTTTTTGGAAACATTTTAATCTTATTCTTAAGCTTTTCTACCTTTGCTGAACCAAAATACTGTTCAAGGTCTATAAGACAGATAATACTGATGTTGAAATTGTTGAGTTTGACACAACAAGTTCGGCTGATTTCCTGGGAGAAGGAGATCTCTGAAAGGTCTTTGGTCAGTAACAGAAATGAAAGCTGCAGAGTTGGAGCTGGAATCAGTTTATTCAATCTCTACTGTGTTCATTTCTCTTTAGTAACAAATTCTATCACTTTTTTTTTTTTCTCCAGGGAGGCAATAATGCAGGGCATACTGTTGTTGTGGATTCTGTGGAGTATGACTTTCATCTTCTGCCAAGTGGGATCATCAATCCTAAAGTCACTGCATTTATTGGTAAGTGAGACATCTCTGAAAAACAGACAATACTGTAGTTACAGGCTTCTGATAGATTAAAATAGCAAAATATATCTGAGGACATACAGGATCAGGATTTTTCTTCCTCAAATTTTTATAGGCCTGAACTGTTCCACTCATAGTTAGTGAATTAAGTTAATTAGTTAATTTAGTCTTAACTCAATTGTGATGTTTGGATTACAGAGGCTTCTTTTATTGTGTGGGATAGTTAATCTTTGTTCTTACCTGTCCTATCAGTGCAAACAGCTAGCTGCCCCGTATATCTTTGTTCTCGCATTCCCTCTTATTTTCTCCACTAATTTCTTTTAATCTCAGAATTCTTCCTCTCGGTTTTAAACTTCAGCCCTGCTAAGTAACTACCAGTACCTTTTGAAACAGAGATCTTTCCTCCCTTTCCCATTGGATTGTGACAAGAATGCTGACTCAGTAAGACTTCTGTGCTATATAGTCCTTACCAAGAAGTCCTCCCAGGAGAGTAAACTTGAAGGCTTAGGGCAGTGGCAGTACAGTGGGACATTGGGATCTATGGTCTGTTTGCTTCCTGAAAGGGGTTTTAGTTTGTCCTGTCCGATGTTCCTACAAACCTTCTTACCCCATTCCCTCTCTTGGAATCCTGTTTCCAATCCTACATGGGTTTTTTTCCTTTGGATTGATTGTATGACCAACCTACTTAACAATGCTGTGTAGTCCTTAAAATTTCCTTCTAAAAATGGAGGTAAATATAAATCATGTCTGCACAGCCATATAACTATGCACGTGCTTGTGTGCTGTTTCACAACTCTGGTGAGTCTCTGGGTCACTAAAGGCCATCACCTATCAACACTTCCATCCTGCTTTTTTGATACCCAGAGCTCCCGTCCCTTACACAGCATACTTCTCCAAATCAGGACTCTTGCTGTGCTCTTTCTGTCACTTCTTCCTGCATATCTTATTGCTTTGAGCTGGTAGTCTTGCCTCTCAGCTTGGTCTATGTGCGAAGAGTAAGTGGTCATTGACAGTGTAGCAACTAAGAGCCTCTGTGACTAGTTACTGGATTCATAAACAGTACTTGATGAATTCTTCAGTCCAGCTTGTAGTGACTGTGTACTCACCATCGGCACTAGCTTTTTATTTGATGGGAATAGTTGGTTAATTGCCTCTTTTCAACTGTTACATTGTGACTTGATAATGGCATAGTCTTGAATTGACTTGCCCTGCCTGATACTTCTGCAGAAATTGAGCCAGTGGGCATGGACATGGATTCCATCTGATGAAGGGGAGGTTGGGATGTTAACTGCTTCTAGTTTTGAAGGCTGTGGCAGGTGACACTACTTTTATACTCTCTTTTAAAGGTTATTGCTTGAAAAGAGTAAAAAAGGATGCTCGCTTGCCATGCTTTGTTTGGTGGACTCAGGGTTGAGTAGGAAGGACTCCATCCTTTAGAAATACAGTAGGCAGGAGAAAGTTTTTTACAAATCCTCTTGTCTGTACCCGCCATCTCTTGGTCTTGTCTGTTCTGAAGTTTGTTGTTCTGGCTTCTTTTACATTTATCTTGTGTTTAAAATCTCTTTTGGAAAACCAACCCAACATTATCTGGCTTAGGGCTCTTAAAGGACTTACAGTTTAGGAAAAAAAAAAGGGAACAAGGTCAAAATGATTATTACTATTGATTAGCACTGTGTCTTGAAGCTATAGTGACGAAGTTATAAATACTTTGTATTTTAGTGTTTAGAATGCTTATGTCTATGTGAAACTAGGTTATATGCAAATAGTTTCAAATGGCAGGTCCCTTCATTCTGTAGCTATATGTTGTTATACTGATAGCTGTGGATCTCCTGATCTCCTGAGTTTGGTGTGACCTTAAGATGATTCAGTTTTCCTATATGGAAATGCTCCTTGTTAGGCACTCGGTGATGCTAATGTTAATTGTATGAACTTGTAGTCTTATTCTGAGTAATGTGACAGCTGTAGGAAAGCAAGCTTGCTTTTGATGAAGCTTTTTCCTCTGTTACTTTTGCTAGTCTGTTGATAACCCCAACGCTATATATGGAATATTCTGTGTCTATTTACAGCAGAAGAGTGCCTGAGGGGATGCTAGTGTTTATAATGATGATAGAAATGTGCTAAGCTTTTAAAAAACAATAGGGTTATTAAAATGAAGTACAAAGAGGGAAGTTAGTTTTAGATAGGAGGAAGAGGAAGCTGCATTCCAGACTGTCCCACAATGCTCTTATTGTTTATCCTGGAAATGCTCTTATTGTTTGTCAAATGGAAAGCTTGTTGAGTTTATTAAACAGATTCAATGCATGTAGTTAGAAATGCATACTTTAGGTGTAAATCAGTCTTTTACAGATGAATTCCTAAAAATTAAAAATGCAGTGTTTTGAGAGTTTAAAAACTTAAATGAAATACTCTGCATACAAAACGTGAAGTGTTTTTGAGTTGTTTGGAATATCTTTTTCCATGCTCGACATAATTAAATTTTGTGTAATGGTTTTCTTCAGGAAATGGTGTTGTAATTCATTTGCCAGGACTTTTTGAAGAAGCTGAAAAAAACTTAAAGAAAGGAAAAGGTAAGAAAATTTTAAGATAGTACCTTAAAATAGTTCATGTGGCTCTCCTCTAAAGATTTAGAAGTTTCAGAAGACAACATGTGCTAAATATGAATTATCTGCAGACACTTTTATTTGCTCTAAGAAATGAAACAACCTGATAAATTGTGTTACCTGTTCATGGTTGTTTTATCTCTCACAATATTAGCATACAGTTAGATGTGTATTAATGCAAACAAATGTGGTAATCACTTCTGGATTCAGAACTTGTTTTTTTTTTGGATACCTGCTGTTACGTCTATGGCCACGCTTGGCAGCAGTCTACTGTAAGTGAGGTAAATCAATGGTGTAGAGGATTCAAAACCAAAAAGCTACTAACTGATTGCTGATTTTGAGGAACTAGTAGAATATTTAGAATGCTTCCTCAGAATAAGCCTGACTTTCTCAGCTTTTATAGGCTGATGCCAAGATTTAATTATTGGAATCTACTTCTTTTTTTTTTTTCTTCTGCATGATTGCTCAATATTTAAATAGATTAACTGAAGACTAAACATCGAAAGTATTTATCCTTTATGCATCAGAGGACAAAAGTGTTATACAAAATGTAATTTGAACTATTTCATTTTGTCTTTGAAGGGCTAGAAGGCTGGGAAAAAAGGCTAATAATATCTGACAGGGCTCATATTGGTAAGTTTCTGTTTGTGGTTTGTTGTGGGAGGGTTTTTTGTTTGCTTGGAGCTTTTTTGTTATTTGTTTCTCTTTTAATGTTTGTTTTCTCTGAACTTTCCATAACAATTTTTAGCGATCTCTTTACACAAGGTGTACTTCTCTTTGGATTAAGTCTCCATACGCTGCTTTGGTTTATAGAAGTTCCAAGAAAACAATAGTTCAGCACTCAGGACCCTCCCAGGTTTACATTCTAGTGACTCTTTAATCCTATTCTATAAATCAGTTAGGAAAGCAGGTTCACTCTCCAAGCTGAAGATTACATATGCAAAGCAGTCAGAAAGCAGTTCAGAAGTTCACTGACTGAAGGATTCATTTCCCCCTTTGGTGTTAACAGCAGCATGGCTTGTAGCAGCTTTTCTGCTGGGAAACCACATGACTGGGTGTGACTTCCAAGCTGACGGCTCCCTACCAAGTAAATTGTCAGGCACTTCAGAAAGGAGCCTTTATGGGAAGGACTCTGTAGGGATGAGGAAGACTGGTGCCCAGCTCGCATGGAGCTTATCAGTCAGGCGTTAATCCCAGCCTATGCTCCAGGCAATACTGGAGTTCAGAGCCTGGAGTAAAGTAGCCTTTGAAGTC
>NW_010188154.1:23940-37997 GCF_000695765.1 Mesitornis unicolor | reverse complement strand
TCTTCCTGTATCGCTCCTAGTACATCTTTACTACAGAAGTTCATCCTTTAAATTGGATCTTTAGATAGCGTAATGTAATAGTTATGTAACTGCACATATTAGGAAATGGGCTTATTGCTGCTCTGGTAGTCATCTTCTGAAGATGTAGACTTTTCAGGTCTTTATCAGATGAAAGCTTATAAGAGCAGAAAAAAGGGTTTGCTTTCTGTTCTGATTTTTGGTTTGTTTTGTGGGTGTGGTTTTTTGTTGTTTTTTTTTTAAACAACTGATCTGAAATAGCTTAGTGAGTGAAGGTTTCAGAATAAATATGCTTTTACTCTGGAGTAACTACTGAGTTTGAAATAGTTGAGTAACTGTTTCTAAATTACTAAAATCCTTTCTGAGAATATAATCACTGTAGGTGAATTACTTGAAAATTACTAGATTATGAGAAGAACTGTTCTGCAATGATTACAATGTAACAGCAATACTGTGACGTTTCATAGCTAAACAGATTCTGAATAACAAGGACCAGTTATTGACTGTCACCCATCATTATTCTACTTCTTAAACATTCTGAAAATTCATTTAGGTTCTTTTTTAGAAAATTTTAATGATGCCCTGGAGATTGGTTGCCATGATAAATATGCCTTCTGTAAAATGGGTATTGGCAATCTGTAAATGAGTAGTCTGTAACAAAAGATCGACCAAAAATAGGTTCAAGATGCTGGGGATAATCTAATCCTTTAAATTGTGCGGATGTATGGAAATAAACACACAAATTGGTAAGGCAAACAAGGAAAAACCACTCTTGTTCTAGACAGAGTAGAGTATTCTTTAAATGGGTCCGTTTCTTGCACATTTTCAATCTTTCCTGTATAATGTGTAGATTAGTTTGGTTTAACTTTCAGAACGTAGTGCTTAAGAAAGATAAATTGGCTTCTGTTAATCTGCAAGCTGTTGCACCACCGCATTTGATGCGAGTTGTCAGATTTTAAACTTATTTTTTATTGCTTTTTTTTGGTAGATGAAGAATTGGTGCAAGGAATACTTTGCATAATCTGTCATTAATATGTAATGCTTTAAAAAATAATTAGGGCTTGTGAAGAAGACTTCTGTTTCCATAACAGACGTTGGTGGGAGATTTTGTATTTCCAAATGCATTTTAATTGATGTTGTCTAAAACATAAAAATAAAATGGTTTAAGAAATCTTAAGAATGATTGAGAATGTTAAAGTTCCCACCTTCAATTTCAGCAATATGATGGTTTTTTGCTGTAACCTGTTTTCCAGGATTTTTTTGAACTGCATGTTTTCTTTGTTGTCCATAAGTTCTTTTGGGCCACTACAAAGCTGAAATGGCTTATTTATTCTGTGGGAGGTGTACACACATTCTGTAAGTGTTCTGCAAAATAAACACTTAAGAAAACCCAAACAACCAGTGTCTCTGGAGAGCCTCAGAACTCTTCCCTGTGAAAAAAATGTAACTCCTAACAGAAGAGGAAAAATTCTTATCACTTTCTTTGCCTCTCTTCAATGTGTATATTTTTGTTTTCCACATTGATAAAGAGGGCTAGAGTTGGTTTGAAGAAATCATTACTGATACGGTAATTTGCTTCACACACATTTTCTACTTTGTCTGTTTTTATTTTCTTAGTATTTGATTTCCACCAAGCTGCTGATGGCATCCAGGAACAACAGAGGGAAGAACAAGCAGGACAGAAGTAGGTAGTTTTAGTTTTTAAACATAAGATGATATAGTACAAACATATAACTTAGTACATTGGATTTCTGTTATGTGCATTACAGCACTATAGACTTTTGAGATAGCATTAAACTTACTCTCTTCTTTTAAGCTTGTCTATGTGGATGAAAAGTAATTCACTCTTACTTACTGAGAACTGTAAAAGATATCATCCGTGGCAATAACCTTTAAGAGTCTCTTGCTTCGCACAGGTTGCTATTGAGTGATAACTCATCTGGTATTTTTACACTGGGTCATTTTCACATTTGACTGTGCTGTACCAGCTGTCTTGTTACCTGTTATTTTAGAAATTAAGAAGTAAACAAGGAGAAGGTATACACACACACACACACATATATGTATATGTATATATGTGTTTTTTTAATGAGCCAGTTGTGTGTGTCAGCTATTCTTGAATGCTTATGGAGCACAAGCTAAAAGTGTTGTATGACAGTATTTGCAATTAAAAACACTGCCAGTCACTCAGCTACTTGTGAGAAGGACTCACTTTATTAGTTAGTGTTAAAGGAAAGCCCAATGAAGAAATAGCCACTTTTCTCCAGTTAATTTGTTTTAAAGAAATTCAGAGGAAAAAGTTACATTCAAAGCTAAAAAAGCTACGTTGCTTTTAAAAGTGCTGTATCTCTTCTTTCTGTGGGGTTCTTGAAATTCTGCAACAATCGGACAGCATTCAAGCTTCTTAAAACTGATGATGCACTGAAAGTACTAAGCTATTTATTTTCTCCTAAACTTTAAGGCTGTCTAAGTGACTGTAGTGAGGGAAATACTATTACAGGCTGGCTAAGAACAGGCCATCATAAATTGATTATCAAAAGACTGCTGTTTATTAGGAGTTGGGGGGAGGGGGCGCAATTAAAATAGCCTGCTAGCATGTTGAACTGTAGATTTGGCTGTATAGCATGTTTGGTATTAAAATTCTTCTGTGTCTAACACTTCAAAGTCAATAATCATAAATAGTAAACTTAATTTTTAGTTTAACCGAATGCTTTTATCTGTTCAAATGTAGCTCAGAAACAGTTACAAGTAAGGCTCATGTAGCTTCCCTTGCAGAAAGGTTATAGGAAAAGGTAATCTAATCTGGTGTATTATGCTTATACAATTGTTTTAACATCTACACATACCGTCCTCTGACAACTCTTATGAATTGGCAGGTCTTAATGAAACAAAAGAAATGGAAACCAACTCCTTAAAAAAATATCTCAGTCAGTTCAGCCACAGCATCCTGGGCTGTGATAACCATGTGGGGCAAAGTTGCTGAGAGCGTCTGTCTTTTCAGACTGGAAGCAAACATATCACTACCTGAGGTTACTCAGTATTGAGTCTAGTTGGAAGAATTTGGGTTTTTTCTAAGGTTATTGTTTTGAATAATCTCCAAACTACTAATGGCCTAACTAAAATTAATTATATTCTGCTTATGAACTGTGTTTCAGTTCACTCACGTATCAGTTGAGATACGACCTGTACCTTTGACTTGACATGGAGTCCCTCTTAAATTGAGTTTTGGTGTGGTGCCTGCAAGGCAGTTTGAAGAAATCTGGGCCACTCTGCACATGCAGAATTTATAATTAAAGAACATAAGGCTTTGTGTGTCTGCCCAGGGAAAAAACACACAAAGCATTGGTGCAAAACTATACTTAGCAGTGTACAGCACACTTCTGAAAATGCTGCACGCCTGTTCACTTCTCCTTAAAAAGTGACTTAATCTTTTGAGAGTGACAGGGAAGATGTTTGATAATCTGCCTATGATGAGTTTGCTAGCTATTTAGCAGGGCTCTGGCGGAAGACACTTTCTGAACCTGCTGTACTTCTCTGACAGTAAAGTCAGTGCCAGTAAGTTGTATCTTATGATACTACTGACTTTGGCTGAAAAAGGCTTTTTAAACAGAGTGGGCAGGTAAGGGTAAGAAAAAGAATTCAGGTTTTCAGAATCAGCTACTGTGGAAAATCTGTTCTTGTACCCTTGTAAACGGACAGCATTTTAAGTATCATTGACACTCTTAGGTGCTTGGCAGTGTCTTCTGTTTTCCTGGCTCCAACTGAGGCATTTAGAATTAAATGAAATATTTATTACATACAAACTTGAAATGCAGTGTTTGTGCTGTTGCTTTATGGAGAACTTTCTTTAGGTCTTCAGGGCAATTTTTTAGGAAGGTGTTTTGTTAGTCTCAGTACATAGTCACTGAAGGATGTTGTCTTTGCGTTCAGTTCCTTAAGTGTAAAAGTTGGGAACTGTGTACAAATAAATATATAAAAGGTCACTGAAGTGTGGAAAGTTGTTGGTTTGAAAATGGTGGTACATAGAAAATGAATGTATTTATGTCTGTAAACAGTGATATTCTGAAAGTGATTTGCACACTAAAAGTATTACGCATTTTAAATGCTTTAAACAAGGTTCTAAATGCTCACAACTAACAGCATTTCATTTTATGCTAAGGATGTGTTAGCTTTAAAGAAGAAAAACTTTAGTTTTAGATCAAGATTAACTCTTGTTATTATCTTTTGGAAGTTTGGGAACTACCAAAAAAGGAATTGGTCCAGTGTATTCTTCAAAAGCAGCTCGAAGTGGACTCAGAATGTGTGATCTTGTTTCTGATTTTGATGAATTTTCTGAGAGGTAATTTCTGTATTTTAATGCACAGTTGCAAGCATGGTTTTCAGTTTCTGGGTGGTACCTGGTGTAAACAGTTACATCTACTTGCTGTTACTTTTTTAAAATTAAAAGCTACTTTAAAATACAGAAATAATTTTATTTATAATTTATTGAATTATCTGTTTATAACTATAAAAATATTTTATTGTTTAAAGTTGTTTAATCACAGAATAATTGCAGATATATAACCATTAAAACCAAAGGTTGGTGGGGGTGTGGGGAGGAAAACAAACCAAAACCTTAGTGAAACATTTTTGCCTTCCAGGTTCAAAGTGTTGGCCAATCAGTACAAAGCCATATATCCTACCTTAGAGATAGATATTGAAGGGGAATTGAGAAAGCTCAAGGTAAGCTTACTTCTGTCTGTTAAATGATAAAATCACTGTGTGCAGCTGCTGATGTGTAAATGATGCTCATGCTTACGTGAGGAGTTAAAACATAATACATATAATGGGAAATCGGAATATATGCATTTTAAAAAGACTGCTAGCATCCTTAAAGAGGCTTTTGACCCCACTTTATGCAACATTTAAAAACTTGGTTTCAAGAGAAATAGTGTAAACTTTAAGAAAAGAGCTTGTGTAGGGAGAATTATTTTTTTATTTCCTCAAAACCCAAGATGGTAGTTGGGGAGGGTATGTTTCATTGTAAAGCAGAGTGTTGATTGCTTGTGTCAAACTTAAGAACTGTAGTAAGTTGTTGTTCTAAGTAATAAGACTTAAGGAAGAAAAACACTGTGTAACAACAGAAAAATGTGAGTTGATAGCAGCAGAACTGATGAAGCCTGATCACCAGCAGACTAGTCCTGTGGGTAATTATTAATTCTGATTTGATGTTTTCCCTGCAATTGGTACATTTGTGAAATTTCTTACTAGTATTAATTCAGTGATGCCTAGTAGTGCAGTTTTTTGCGGTGCAGCCAAGTTCTTACTTGAAAAAATTGTCTTACCCTTATCTGCCCTGTTTTGTTTATGCATTTTAAAGAAACTTAATTGTATGAGAGGTTTGGTGGTTTGATTTATTTTTACCCCTTAGAAAACGTCAACCAAATTTGACAAATTGTTTAAAACCATTGAGGTATGTGTGGAACAGGGGAGGGCATGAACATGTTTAATTCCTTCAGAAATTCAGGCTGAAGAAATCGTCCTTCTTCTATCTTTAGTTGCGACTAAACTCAGTTTACCAGCTCTAGAATGAAGTATATGGGAGTTCTTAGTACTTCTCTTTGTCTTACTTTGGATGATATGTTGTTACACATGTTGAATTGTAATATTTTTATCAATATGTAGACCTAAAAATCAGTTAGTTGAGTGTTTTATAATGATTAATAGTTTACCTTGTACACATCAGGATTACAGAATATCTGAAACTCACTGTTAGTGTGGAAACATAATGTGTAGTTGTAGCTTGAGCCAAATTACTTGCGCTAAATGTTCGTTTTATGTTAATGCACTTGATTAAATTCTGAAAGAGAGTGTTATGTTTCCTGTGAAGTGAACCATTAAAATGAGAAATTCCATATGTTCTCATGGGAAAAAGGCTGTGGACCAAGTCTTAATATGAACACCGCATCTGAAATATTGTGTCCAGTTCTGGGCCCCTCAGTTGAAGAAGGACAGGGAGTTGCTTGAAAGAGTCCAGTGCAGAGCCACAAAGATGATGGAGGGAGTGGAGCATCTCCCTTATGAGGAGCAGCTGAGGGAGCTGGGTCTCTTTAGCTTGGAGAAGAGGAGACTGAGGGGTGACCTCATTCATGTTTATAAATTTGTAAAGGGCGAGTGTCAGGAGGAAGGAGCCAGGCTCTTCTCAGTGACAGCCAATGACAGGACAAGGGGCAATGGGTGCAAGCTGGAGCATAGGAGGCTCAATCTGAACACGAGGAAAAGCTTTTTTACTGACAGAGCACTGGACCAGGCTGCCCAGAGAGGTTGTGGAGTCTCCTTTTCTGGAGACATTCAAAACCCACCTGGATGCGTTCCTGTGTGACCGAGTCTAGGTGATCCTGCTCTGGCAGGGGGGGTTGGACTGGATGATCTTTCGAGGTCCCTTCCAACTCCTAAGATTCTGTGATTCTGTGAACGTTGCTTACTGCTTACGTCCAGCTCTCTGTGGCATTCTTACACTTGACCACTACTTCCAAAATAACTTTTTATTTACGAACATACCTGTGTATGTATCGTAAATTAATGCTGCTTTACAGTGGTGTGCATTTGTTGACTTCAGATGGCCAGAAGTGGTACCCCTCACATGCTGGTTTTGGGGGAGAAATTTTGAACACTTGGAAAATAAATACTGAATATAGTGAAGTATTGTGATTATGCTCAAGCTTGAATATTTCTGAAGCATTTAAAATTATTTCTAAAGTTTGGATTTAGGTTGGTTTTTTTCTTTTCCTTTTTTTTTCCTTTCCTTCTAGGAAGAGCTTACATGGCTATTGTGTAAATCTGGGTCTAATGCTCTTTCTTCCCTTGTTGACCTATTATGGCATATTTAGTGTTTCTTTATTTGCTTTTCCTTTTCAAAAGGAATAAGAACATTGTTAGGAGGGAGCAATAGCACTTGTACACTGGCTGGCTTTATCATAATAAAATTATATAGAATCACACTATACAATTGTCTTTTGTATTATGCAGGGCTACCTGGAAAAAGTAAAACCAATGGTAAGAGATGGTGTTTATTTCATGTATGAGGCTTTACATGGACCACCAAAGAAGATCTTAGTAGAAGGTGCAAATGCAGCACTGCTGGACATAGATTTTGGTAGGTACAACCTTTTTGAGACACATGTTGCTTTATCATTATGTTGTGAAAGCAGAGCACTGAATATAAACTCTTCTGTGTTTAACTGCTCTTGTGGCAGAAATGTTTTGTATTTTGAAGAACGGTATTCTCTATGACTAGCAACTAATTAGGGGCAGGGTGATGCTTTTAATTAAATTCTTTCAAACAACTTTAGATTCTTCCAAGATAAATTATTTGAATGACATTAGAGATGAGGAGACTTTTCTTAAATAGAGAGCTATTACTTCAGTGTCTGTAAATTTCATAGGAAATAACTTGCAATTGTATTCATCTACGGGAAACAGTTGGGAAGAAAAAGGGAGAGCTTTGAGAGGCAAAGTATGTATGCAAAATACTTTTGAACTATCAGTTTCCATTTTTTAAACCCTCTCTGTAATGCTTAGTGTTTCACTGTTTTATGATATAAGGAAAGATGTTGGTAATCTGGATTGCTAATAAGGCAAGAGTGAAAAGATTATCTCAATCAAGTTTTTCTTAAAACAATTTAATTTTGCTAATAAAATTAGAAGCTTCTTGATAGAAGCAGCTTTATTTTTTGAGATTATTATGTTTGTTTTCATTACATTGTAAGGAGAGATAAATTATTGCACCTATGTATAGGCATAGGCAGCCTCTATGGTAGGCTCCTCTGTCTTGTCACATTTTTCTTCAGTCTCACTAGCCTTGTAACTGCATAATTTTTTGTTGTTGGAAAGATGCTTAAACCTGAGACTGAAACTTGTAGGGACTGCTGTCAAACAAATACAAAATTGGCATGCACTCTGCTTTCAACTGATAAGAGTTCTGATATCAGGCATTTTCAGACATACTGAGTTTGAAAGTCTTTTCTTATAAGAGGAGGATATGCCTAAGACTAGTCACTGTAAATGTAAGCACCAAGTTTTCCCAAGATAATCTGAATATTGGAAGAAACTTCAACTTTTGCTTCTGAACCAGTTGAAGTAAGTATTAAGATTTCTACCTTTTTTTTTTCTCTAAAGATGGATCAGACAATGTACATACAAAGCTAAGAGCTCATTAGGTATGTTTATGACCACAAAATATATTTATTATGTGGTTTTGTTTTGGTTTGGTTTTTTTAAGTTTTGTAAAATCTAGGTAAGTGCAATGTAAGTACTGTTCCTCACAGGGTTAGATTTTTTGTTGTTGTTTATAATTTAAAACCACTATTTTAATAAGTGATTTTTAAGCCCATTTTTTTTAATAGGCACATATCCTTTCGTGACTTCGTCAAACTGCACGGTTGGAGGTGTGTGTACAGGTCTGGGCATGCCACCGCAGAACGTCGGAGAAGTGTACGGAGTGGTGAAAGTGTATACGACCAGAGTTGGAATTGGTGCCTTTCCTACAGAACAAAATAACGTGAGTTATTATTATTACAGCCCTAGACCTGTAACTGGAGGAAATACCTTGGTATGTCTGTCTTAACGTTAAATCAGTGCTACTGGTTAAATACAAATAGGTAACAGTGTGTTGGGATGTCTCATTCTTCTGATTCCAGACTGAGTTTACAGGACTATCAGTTTTTCAGACCTCTCTATGGAACAGAAGGTTAGAGCAGGAAAAAATGTTGAGATTTGCTCAAATAGTGTTATCTTGAGTTAGAAATAGCATTTTGTATTTCTGTTTTCATCCCAATGGACAAAGTGAAAAATCAGAGGAAGAACTTTTAAGGTAACTTACAATATTGTAAGATGCTGTGAAGTATACACCTGCATCATGTATTTATTGCAGATTAAAAAAAAGACTGATATCATAGTATTATTCTTCATTAGGAAATTGGAGAATTGCTGCAGAAGAGAGGTAAAGAGTTTGGTGTTACCACTGGTAGAAAGAGAAGATGTGGCTGGCTGGACCTTGTGTCACTCCGATATGCCTACATGATTAATGGATTTACTGCGTAAGTAATTTTGACTTGATATATGCTACAGATTAGTGTAAATTGTACATGTACAATAGTAACGTTCAGACATTATTGATTTGTTGATTGTTTTGATATTTTGATAAATTAGCCATCCCTCATTTTTCCTAGCATTAAATGCTTCTATATTTTATATTTTCATACTCATAAATTCTTCTTTCCTTTAGTTGTAGCAAATTATTTCTTATTTAAAATTATGCAAGAAGCATTTACGTATCTTAGTACTTGATGCTTCAAATTACTCCATCCCTTGCCTTCCCACCAAATCAAATCAAATGCATTAGAAGCGCCTTAAAATTTGATATAGTTTATGAGTTTATTGTTAATTTTCAAATAAGACAGATGAGAAGCTATTACTATCTTCAGCAGTATGTGTAAATGTAGAAAACTTGGATATTACTTTGGGATTGTAATTAAAATTTAAAATAGGTGTCTGAAACGAAGCTGATATAAAATTTCTAGTAGATCAACCTTTGTAAATACATGCTGTACTTAAATTTTCCTGTTTTTCTTGTTCTTTCTGTTTTTTACTTAGAATAGCATATAGCCAGGTATTTACAGAGCCATTGTTAGAATATTTTGGTGCTTTAGGACAGGAAAATTTGGTGGAGGACAAGAACAGACAGCAACAAGTGCGATGCTATGAAACTTTTTCAAATGAATGATCATAAAGTATCTTGGCAGCACTCTGGACAATTAAAATTCTCCCACTTAAAGCTATGGGTCACTCACTTAATTGGAGAATACCTGTTCTTCAAATTTTGCTATTTTCTTAGAATATCAGATCTAAGCATGCAACAGAAAGGACGTTTAAGTTGGTGGGGTTTTTTTTTGGGGGGGGGGGGACTTTTTTGTTTGCTTTGTTTTGTTTTAAAATGTCACACCAGATAAATAGATTAGTGCCACTCAAGCTGTTTTTTCTATGGAAAGCAAATGAATTGCAATGTGCAGAAATCCATTTTTCTTTTGATATTTTAAAAATGTCATGAGAGTTGTTAAACATGTTTAACCAGAGTAATGTTTCTTTATAGACTGGCTCTTACCAAATTGGATATCTTGGATGTATTTCCAGAAATCAAAGTTGGCGTTGCATACAAAATAGATGGTGAAATCATACCTCATTTTCCTGGTAAGACTGCTTGATTAACAACTTTAGATTTTGGTGATGTGTCTTAAATGCATTTGACTTTTACTTGTAAAATTAACAACAGGAATGTGTTACTTCAGCACCAAACCATTAAATGTCTCCCCAGATGCCCACATCTCACCTGAGATGCCCTGTACCACACCTGTACCTGCACTCTAAAGACACCTGTACCAAATAGAATTGTCTACTAGAAAGATGCAAAGTGCTATACAAAGCATTTTAAACATAAATGTTATTGCTGCTTTATCTCTTTCCTTCACTACAGCCTGCATTACCTTCAAGCTAAATTGGAAGCTCGTTTTACACTCTAACCCCAGTGTCTAATTCCCACTCCTGTATTCATCCCCTCTTCTAGCAGGCCAAATCTTCACTTGGGCGTGCGGTGAACCACATGAGAGAACTGATCTGGTTGAAAAGGCAGTTTTTTCTCTCCCTGTGTTATTTTTCTAACAGTTTGGTACCCTTTAATAGTTCAGAGCAGCCATAAATCTGTCACACTTACACAACAGAAAAGAGAGAAAAGGGGTGGGGAAGGAAATGAGCAATTAGCTTAGGTGAAAGCAAAGCAAGCTTCTAATGCTGGACTAATATACATCAGCTTAGCATGATAGAAACTGTAGCTCCTGAGGAGGACGGTAGTCATTTTAGTGATCGCTTTTACCTGGAAAAAAATGTATCTGCACGTTAAAATATTCAGATATCACATAACATTGTGTTATGGATAGTGCATCTTTTTCAGTTTACCGTAGTAGAGATACTCCAGAAAAAGGAAGAACATTAACCTATATTAGAGATTGGGCATTCTGCTTTTCTAATGCGTGCATAGATGCCTGTTTCCATTCTCATTGCTACCTTGGGGTTTGAGGCTGCTCACAGGTTACAATTTTTCATTTGATATCATCAGGAAAGGACTTTGTGTAGGTGAGGAGATGAACTGCAGTAATCGGATACAACTCACCGCAGGATTTATGTAGTATAATGAGGTAATTATGTATAAAGTAATAAGTGTGATCTGCTAGTAGTCCTTGAAAACAGCATGTATCTCTTGGGGAAATTCATAAGGAGTTAACAGAAAATCTTCTGTTTTGCCATGTGCTTGGAGTTCTCTGATTGATTTGCCCCCCAGTATCTTCAAGCAAAAGGGCCAGTTACAGTCTGAATGCTTACTGAATGACATGGGATGTACTTTTATTCAGGAAATTTTGTACCCATCTTCCACTAAACCAGGGAGTACTTTTACCTTTTTAAGAGTCAGATATTCCTTTATTAAAATATTAAGGAAATTTATGTGTACTTTAGATGGCCTTGGAACATAATGGAGATTGCACACTTGAATTGAGAATTACTCAGTAAATACTGCTTCTGTAGCCCTGTCACCTCACCTGGAGGCTATTTGGGCTGTCTTGTGTTCAAGCCAGGACAACCTTCTCTGGCAGCCTATCATTAAAGATGAGATAAACAGGTGGCCATGTGTTCCAGTACTAAGACTTCAGTGATTACTCCCCCCCCCCATATTCATTGCATCTCTCAGATGGGACCAGAATCTTGTTACAGCTCCTGAGGGCAGACTTTGCTTCCTGTGTATGCCCAGGTAATGAGTAGCTGGCCTTCAGTCACAGCAGCACAATGTGGCTTGCCAGCCTAACTGTATTTTTCTTTACTGTATGAACAATTAAGTATTCTGGTAGAAATTTAGGAGAAACTGTTGTCTTTGCTGTTGATGTGCTGTCTTCCCTAAGTGTCAGGAAGGAGTTTGAGCTGAACTTCTGGTAAGCTGGAAGATGCTGTCTCTCACAGTGCCTCTGTGTTCCACACCTCTCTCTTTGCTGTACTCCTCAACGTTTGGCAGCATTTTCAGCACATATGCTGCAGGTTACTTACAACCCCTGCCCCTGGCATAAAAAACCAAGAGGTAACTTTCTTCCCACTTTGTGTTTTGTAGACCATTAGATCATTTATGTCTACATCTGTGCACACTACGCACTTATATAATTTAGTTATTTTTTAAAAACTTGCCACTTTGACATTTTAAATTTAATTTGGAAGAGATCTCGTCTGGGAATCTCTTGCTGGCAGGGTGTTTTTTCTCTTTCCCCTCCCAACCCTCCCACTCTCTTGGAGATGTTAGTGATTTACCCTTCTTGTGAAATGACTGTCTCTAAATTAGAAGCACGCACAGTGCCCACCATCTCAGGAAAAACATGCCATATTTCATATATTGTTCCTTTTTCCAGCTGGATCAGAGAATCATACAAGTCTCAATTTTTTTAGCTTGGGTTTCTGTGGGCATTTCATAATCTCCTGTTAAGAAAGAACTGAAGATGTCGTGTAAACTTACAGCTTACTTCAGTTGGTATCACTGAGGCTGTATCCTTTTGCTATGGAGCTGGCCAGTATCTCCATTTCTGTTCAGCTCTAGGAGTTGATGAACAGGATGGAACTCTTCTAGCTCTGAGCTGATCACTTACATAGGAATGCGAAGGCCACGGTCTAGTCCTGCTGATGATGTTTGTCCAATGTCAGGCGTCAGTTGACCTCAGCACAGACAGACACAACCTCTGACTCAGGAGATTTTAAAAACATAGATCCTTAGGAAATCAAGAGATTATTTTGGAGAAGCTTTACTTCATGCTTGCATTTTTTTCTTGTGTTCTTTTCCTGGGCATCTACTGTAGATGGTGCTGGATGCACCTTTGGTCTGACCTATATGACTCTTTTTGTTCAATTTCTGAAAATTGCTGGAGGATCTTTCTCTTATAATGGTGCCAAGATCCCAAATGTCAGTAACATCACATTATTCCCTCTCCAAATTATAATACCAGACTACCAGATATCATTATATCTGCTTTCTCTGTTATCTAATTCAGCTGTTAGTAAGGAATATTCCAGAAAGCTTAAAATACAGATCGCCTGAGGGAAGAGCTGAGAGAAATCTAGATGGTGACTACATCTGTTAGCTCAGTTTATGGCTTATCTTTACCACACATCATCTTTTACCACACCTGCTGGAGCAAAATGAATCACTTGAAACATCAAGAGATTTATCCCTTCTTTTTCATCCTATTTTTTGGGGAAGCAAGGAGTTGAACTAATGCAGAGTAATGGAAAATCGTAGACAAGATTAGACCATTCAGTTCTCGGTACCTTCAACTTTCTCCCTGCTAGCCTCGTCAGAAAGACTTCCGAGTAAAAATGCCTGTGGACCTCCAAGATGAGGTGTTCAGTCACCTTCCCTCTTCAAAAAGAAGATCTTATTCTAGACCATCTGCAATGCCTGGGGATTAGTCTGTGGTTTGGTTTTAAGTATAGCTATTCTGTTTTACAGATCACCTGGACAGCAGACATGTCAGTTGTGACTGCTGATGACATTAAAGAAAGTACTTATTCTTGGCCTCTGCAACCCAACATCCTTAATGCCCCTATTGATTCAGCATCATTTGTCTTAACCTGTGAACACCTCAGTCCACAATTTGTGCATTTCTTCACTGTTGTAGACTTTGAAGTCAGTAGAGCTTAGCCCTCTTTTACATTTGCTCTAAATGCCTAGTTCACAGAGGCTGTCCTTACAGCATTGCTCCTATTGAAGTCTTACCTGCACCAGGGAGAATTATTCAATGTGCTGAGCCTGAGTTCGTTGGCTACACGCACGCTGGAGGGGATTAGTTCTGGTTTTGTATTTGCATCTCTTGCGCCTAAAACCCTTTCCCATGCCGACTAGCTGTCTGCAGGAGTGACTTGATCTGAGATGTGGAGCCTGCGTAATGTTAATTACAGTGCCTTTGGAATAACCTCGT
>NW_010188154.1:17392-23909 GCF_000695765.1 Mesitornis unicolor | reverse complement strand
AATGCCTGACAGCTCCCATTTTTTACAATCAGTGTATTGTGACCATTTTCAGGCTTAAGGCTTTTGTTTCACTGCCCAGTCTCATTCCAGAACTAATATTTAGATAGTTACTGGAATGGTTCACTTCCAGAACAATGTGCTTAGCCTCTTTTCCAGTACTTGAAATCATCACAGGATTCAGTTAATGGACAATACTGTAGCAAGTTTCTAAATGAAGGACAAAATGGAATATACTCATTGCTTCTGTTCTGAGGAATAATTGGAGCAGTTACTGTTCATGCATCATGTGGGACTCCACACTGGTTGACAAATTTGTAGAGTTTGGGCAAAAGGTCTGTGGGCATCAGAAGTATCTTACCTATAAACTACATCTTATGACTATCTTTAGTAAAAAGTACACTCCTACGCCCTTTTAAAATATGTTTTAACTGCCTGGTATTTACAAGCTGGTGCCTAATCTTGCTTTCATATCACCAAATTCCCTCATGAAGGAAGAGTTGGATCTTGGTACTTTTTCAGGAAAAAAAATTTATTGCCATGTTTGGGAATTACTTTTCCTGAAAAGTTGTTTTCTGGACTCAAAAGATTGTAGTTTAAGCAAAATATATGCATGTGACTGTGAGTACTGGAATTCCTAAAGTTTCAGTCCTGATAGTTACTGGATTTTTTTTTCTCTGCTTATATTATCAAAAAAAAAAAAAAAAGGACACTTCAGTACCTTCGGTGCTGGTATTATTTTATGAGTAAACCTCTTAGTACAAGAAAAGAATAAAAAGCTTTAGTGTTACGTGTGTAATGGTAGAGAACATGTAAACTTTGTGGACATAATATTTTTGTTCTTCTTCGCTTCTCAGCCAACCAGGAAGTCTTAAATAAAGTAGAGGTTCAGTATGAGACACTCCCGGGATGGGATACGGACATATCAAATGCAAGGACGTTTGACGAGCTGCCTGTAAATGCACAAAATTATGTTCGCTTTATAGAAATGGAGTTGGGTGTTCCTGGTAAGTAAAACACATTTTCTTGTTGGTGTTTTGTTTTTCCCTACTTCGTGAAACCTATCTTGTACTTTGCTTTAGTGAAGGTTCAAAATATCGAAAACTAGTTTGTAGCTGTGCTTATTCTGGTATACCTGGTGATACTTGTAATTACTGCTTTACTACTTCTTATCTATCTAGCTTTGAATTGATCATTTTCAAAAGTTTTAATATGTGTTCTTTCTTTGGTTTTTTCTATAGTTCTTGTCTAGCTGAGATTTTTAAAACTTGTTAGCATGTTTTTCAGATTGGTTATAATAGGAGTTCTGCTGCCATTATAAAGTCAGTGAGACTACTGGTATATTAATTTTATTAAATATATGTGACAATAAGAGGTCCTAAGCTAATAAATTTCTCTTATGCTCCCTAATAAAGATGGTCTTTTGGTTCCATCTAAAACTGAGAATTTTTGGATGGAGATGATGCAAGTCTTTACTTTTCTGACTGTTTCTATATGTATCTTTCCTATGATCTGTAAAACGAATGTATGTATTACGTCAGGTTCAAGACTGTTCCTGCCTTACTAAGTTACCAATGTCGCTTTGAGAACAGTAGACGTAGTTATCATTTCTTCATGTACACATAGTATATGCTGTGTTTTTCTTCAGACTGTGCTAAGAAGATAAGTTTGTGTCTTATCTTAAGATACAATCTGATCTTGCTTTGTATTACTTACAATAAAAGCTTGCTTTTCTCTCCTGCAGTTAAATGGATTGGAGTAGGGAAATCCAGGGAATCAATGATCCAGCTGTTTTAAAGATTTCAGATGCATGGAAGAAAGCACACTCCTCAAAAGACTGCTCATTCTTAAATGCATTAGTAGCCCGCAAAGCAAAGATGTTGGAAAGATAGATTTTTGCATGGAAAGAAATGCTAGACTTGATACCCCCAAGTCAATCGCTACTCCTGAAAGAGACTTTAACATGAACCAGTATCAGTTCTTGTTCAACTGCGATTTCCAGGACACTTGTTGTTATTGTTCAAGGTGCCATCAGATTTTTTTTTTCTTTACCTAATACTTACTTCATAATGTAATTCCTGTTTAAAAATCTAAGGTTGCATTACTTTCATGACTGTTCATCTTTGTTATCCTCTCTCTGCTTTTGGCGGTGTTACTTCCCTGAAATTTTAGACAGAAAAAATAATGCAGTTTTGCACAGATAGTTTTACATCCTCTTTATTTGTATTCCTAAAGCTGTTGTACTCTTAATGGCTACTCTTGTGAGTGATTAAAGAGGGGGATTCTGATTTTATAATGCTATAAATGCTGTCTAAATTATTGTGTGATCTGTTTTTTTTAAAAAAAGGATGTGATGCCAAGTTGTTAAGAATGTCCAGGTTTTTTTAGCTGTATAACACAGAAAACTTACTCTTTGTAACTCACAGAGGACACTCAAGTGTTTACCAGGAAGTGTGCCCGGAAAGTTAGAAAATTGATATTGTAAAAAGTTCATTTGCAATTATTAAAGAACCATTCTGATTTTGAGTTAAATGTTTTAGAATGTTACTCTTTTTTTTCTGGTATTTTAAAAACGCTGCATTTTTCTACTTCCGAGGCACACATCTCAAACTGTTTCCCTAATTAAATGAGGTTATATTTATGTTTGGTGAGAAGTCTAACATTTTGATGCCCTTTTAAATTCCTTTCTACATAGCCAATAGAAGATCTTTCTCTGGAGAACTGGCAAAGCACAGACACGTTTGTAATTATAAATGGAAGATGTTTTAGAAATAACATTTAAAGTATTCCATGTATTTGCTTTAGATGTAGCAAAAATAACAAGTATTCACCTCATGACATCTGACATATTTTGGCTTATTAGTGTTAGGAAATGTTCTAGAATTGTTTTAATTTTTATAACCATTACTATATATTCCAAAGAATCTGATATCTTTTGGCAACAACTCAATAATTACACATTCCCTTTCCAGATTTTTTTGAGAATGACTTTGTTTTTACACACTGTACTATGGTATTCATGTGCTTTCTTTTCATCTCAAATAAAACTTGTTTTTATGAAACAAAGTAAGTCTGTATCAGAGTGGGGCAGTAGTTGTAGATTTAGTTTAGTAGATGCTATGCAGGTGAATATCAGAAACTTCTAATGCAGAATAGGAGATGAGGCCTTCCAGATTGTGTCTTAGGTAACCAGGTGTTGCCTGTAGTGGCAACAGGGTTTGTTGAATTGATGCTGCTGTTGAGGTGTTCAGCACAATGTTTGTATTCTCAATTGACATAAAATAAAATTGGCTATCATAAGGGGAGGAACAGGAAGGTTGAAAGATAAAACTACTGATATTTAAGGAGTATTTTCTGTTGAATTGTTTGTGTGTGGCAAAGCAGTTAGAAGAGTGCTGGAAAACTGACAAATACATCAAGAGACCTTTGTATCAGCATTGCATGTGAAGATCATTCTCAACATGAAAAACCAAACAACTTCATAGTCAGTTTTTTCTGGAGAGGATGAGGGTCTAGTTTTGCTGTCAGCCTCGCAGTCCAGGAGAGAACCATACCAACCCTCGCTAACTAAGGGACAGCTGAAACTAAACATCTCTTCCTAATTCCCTGATGAAGAGAAGGAAGGATATAACTGTGTGAAACACAAATTCCAATGTTCATGTGAAAGGAAAAAACCCAATGTTACTATTTTCTAGGCAACAGGGAATTGTGAACAATAGGTAATAATTACGATGTATTCTTGTCTTTCTGTAGCTGTAGGAGGCACCGAGGGGATTTGTGCTGTCAGTGAAACAACCAGCCAAGGACTGGGGGCCTAGCTGGTGCAAGGAGTGAGTAAATAAATCCATGAGAGCATGCTTTCCTTCTACAGTGAGTGAATAAATGAAGACTTACTGTGTAGTTGTGTTTCACTTCTGCCAAGGAGAGGCCAGCATCATCAAGGCTGGTTTCAGTTCTTTCACTGTTATAACTCCACTGTACAAACTGTGCTTGTTTTTCAGTGGAGGAATTCATATTCCCAGAGGCAGCAGGATTTCTAAGCAGTATGGCTATAGCCTAAAATGATACAAAGAAACAATACAGAATTGTCTTGGATGCAAGAGTGATTTATGCTCTTTTGCTTTCTTTTAAGTCCAGCTAAGAATTTTCTTTGATTCTTCCACTCAAGTACAGGCCTGGAAAGTTAAAAACATCTTCCTACCAGTACTTGTCCAGATAATATGTGGTCCAATATGTTGGTATATATTTGCTCTCATAACCTGGAATGAAGATTTTTTTTCTCTTTAAATTTCAGGTGGTTCAACTTGGCATCTGTAAAGCTTTCTATGTTGTCCCCGAATGCCAGTTTCACATAAGCTTTGCTAGAGTGAATTCTCGGACTGGTGCACACTTTCTTGGTGCCAAAGAACGGTTAAATGATGGTTATACTCGACCAAATTCCCTTCTCCCTGAATGCTGCTTTTTCTACCCCTTATTTCATTTATACGTATGGGGAAGTAGGCTGGGATGTGTTAACACCAACCTGAATGTTGTGGAAACAGAAGTTACAGAGGTGGTTTCAAGTGCTGGATGCTCTGCTCTTGAAACCATGCTATGTTCAACTGTGGAAGCAAGGAGGAAGGGAACAGCAGCCTCATACGCCACCAACAGCAGTGTGGGTAATGGGCAAAGTTACACGTCTTTGAAGGCACTTGTAGGTTTTTTTGCTCTAGCCAAAATTATACTTTCTGCTTTTTTCCCACCCCCCTTTGATTATTTGATAGCCCTTTGGCCTCAGACGAATTAGCACAGTCATTGGCAAAAGGCTTTTCACTGTCTGACAGGCTAGTAGTAAGCTGTAATATAAGTAAAATCCTTTGTACTTCAATGTCAAAAATACATTTCTCAGGCCCATCCTGTATACTGCCTTCCTCTGAGAGTCTCTTCTGTTGCTAGCGTGTAGGGGGAGAGGATGGCAGCATTGGATAGCAGCTGAAATTGATGCTTCTCAGAGTGTCTCCTCCTGCTGATGGGATGGTTTCGGGAGGCAGGGATACCTGTTAGACCTGACAGGGCTGATAACAGACGAGGTATTCTGATCCTGTGCTAATCTCACTGCCACTGAAACATTTATGAGGCTGATTTTCCGAGGCTTGTGCTGTGCTGCAACACGTAATGACCCATGTGTCCCTATGGCTTGGTCAGCCTCCTTTGCTCACGGGAGAGGAAGTGAGGGATGCTCTGCTGCTTGGCTTTTCCATTTGTATTCCACATGTAATTGGGTTTTGGCACGTAGCTAAGGGACAAAACCTTCAGGTAAAGTGGCAGACTGATAATGTTGATGTAATGTGTGACAGCTGCTTTCATTTAGCATCATCCTGGAAATCTACTGTCTAATAGAAGATTATAGTTTCCTTTTGCTGTCACAGCTCCCTTAATGAAACGTAATCAAAGGTTTGGCTGCTTTAGAAAAAGTAAAAGACAAAGTAGCTGGGGATGAAGATAAGGGACAACTCAATCTGGTGAGTTTTCTCCTCCCCATACTGTTTTTAGTCTCTGAAACAGTGAAAACAGATCAATCTAGTGGTGGCATAACCAAGCCCTCTTTCTCTGATGCATGATGGCTTTACCTGCTAAAGGCAGATGACCGTGCATACACACACCACACACAGATGATACATTATTTGCAGAGACTTTACACTTTGTTGGTCTGAGTGTTAAAACTCATGTGTCATCTTAAAAACCTTGCAATAAATACACATTCAAGTATCTTCCATTGAACTTTAAACAGATAATGTTGACTTAATTCTGATGTTATTCACTTCCACTTCAGAACTATTAAATCAAGTGTATCAAAGCAATGTATTTCTTACACTATGTTTGGTTTTTTTTCAGCGCCAGATCAATTTGTGCATACAGACTTACTCTTTAGCTCTTTCAATACACACTACAGGCATTATCTGCAGCGTGTTTGAGTAGCTATTTTTTGATAATGATCTGCACAAGGACAAATAGTTTGTCTTGGTTCTTGTTCACTGATTGCCGTCTGCATATTACAGAGGGAACTGGGATACCTAAGTGTTGGTAGTGGAGAAGAGGGTATGGCTTTGAGGGACAGGTGGCAGCTCTTTTTTGGAAAAAGTGAGATTATGAGTAACTTTTTTTCTTCGTGCAATTTAGGACTTTTTTGTTTACAGCAGAGCGAACCTCTCTACTTCATCTTCTATTCCCTCTTGACAGGAAAGCCAGCGTGGATTACTTGTGCTGAAATACGGCAAGTCAGATGCTGCTCTGTATGAAGTTTGATGGTACCAGTCACTGGTGGGCTTTTTCATCATTTTCTGAGAACGTGTGTGCTTCTTGAGAGCTAAATGGTCCAAGTCGGCTTGGGATGGAGTTTCGGCTTTGTAGTTTACTGGAGCAGTTTCCTGAGAGGTCTCGGCAAAAAGCATAAATCATTCTGTAATCTCATGCTGACATATGGTATGTAAATACCATGATCCACCCAAAGGGTAGCCAGCATTATAAATGTACTTTCTAA
>NW_010188154.1:11659-17361 GCF_000695765.1 Mesitornis unicolor | reverse complement strand
AATGAGCACTCAGTATAATGCAGCTGTAATCTAATAGATATTACCAGCCTGAGAACATATAGTAAGACCTTAATAATTCAGTATTGTTCGATTGGCTGCTGCATCTGACTTGTAATTAGCATGATAAGGGTTGTGCCTCTTGCAGTCGAGCAGTTAACCGCATTACTTTAATATTACTAGAATTTTTAAAGCCCTGACTTCCTAACAGAAATAGCCTATGACTTTTTTTTTAAATTGTACATCAACTTCACAATATGTTTAACAAAACAAATTTTCATAGGAGAGATAAAAACCTCAGCTTTTTTTTTTTTTACAACAATTTCCATTTTAGATTCTCATATCTGTAATAAAACACAGCACCCCTGATATGGCCAGAAACTTTTGGCTGTAGTTGTGGTTTACTCTGCCTGGATTTTTTTTTCTATATGGCAGTCCTGAAAAATAAATATTTTTGTTCCACTATAGAGCTTATAAGCGAATAAGAGAATGACATTGACAACAAGGCAAAATCTTGCATCTTTTGAAAAGATGTGAGTTTCTGCAGGTTTTAGTGTGGTTTTTCTGTGGGTTTTTGTTTGTTTGTTTGTTTGGTGGTGGGATTTGGGGTTTTTTTTGTTTGGTGGGGTTTTTTTGTTTTTTAGGGGGGAGCTGCTGATGGACCTAAAAAAACCTTGTTTGCATGGCTTGAATGCATTCATCTCCATGTTGGCAGCAAACTCCGCAATGGAAGAGTGGATTCCCTATTGGGAATCTCCCAAGAAGAACCAAACCAGTGCATGCACTTAAAAGGTTCTACAAAACATTCAGTTTTGCAGATACATGTGTTTCTAGCATGAATTGCACAATATTAGTGGCAGGATTTTGGAGAAGAAACAAATGCAGGAACCAGTAGACTTTATTTAAACAGTATTTCATAATTCAAGACAACATGTTGTTCCGTGATTTGAAAAGTGAAATTTCTTTGCAGACTGATTCATTATATCAGTGCATCTGATGGCCTGCTTGTTTCTTGCAATGAAGTAATAATTTATTCTACCTCCTGAGGAATTGAATTTGGCTGCTGTGTGTAAAACACTGACTCACCACTATTTGGAAAACAAAGTAGACGCTTTCTGTATTTTGTTACCCATCAGAGTTGGTGAATTATGTTTTGGCCACTCCATGGCAACTGCTTCACCGGAGTGTGAGTTAGCATTGCAGCTCTGGGAGTTTGATGTTAAAATCAGTTCTCACCAGAGATATTAGACTATTATTTTGAATAGTATCATGACACGGCTGTCTTAGGAATACCTTGAATACAGCCACAGTTCAATATGTTCTTCTAAAACTAAGGCCATTGCATCTTCCACTTAGTTGTAGAGCATGATGTAAAAACTCAGTATCCAATTCAGTCTACAAAAGAATGTATTTTCATACTTTAGATAATTTCAGTCAATCTTGGAAAATGTAGCTATACAACATACAAAAGTGACAACTCCAACACTCACACACAATATGAGCTGTTGAGAATCACTGTTATATTTACCAACATTTCCATATCCCTGTCAGCCGGTTCTGCACAACTGTTGTCCTCATCATAGTCAGCAGCACCAACAGAGATTCCTCTCCTCTCCCTGGGGGTGATTCGTCTCCTCCGGTTTTACCCTTAGCGTGGCTTCAGCGGGAAGTGTTCCTTGTACCTCATCTTTGGGAAACGGGCGATGTTGCCTCTTCCTTCCTCCAGTGGGAATCGTGTATTCAGGTTGCCAACCCCGCTACCTGAGAGAGTGCCAGTAGCGACGGTGTCTCCCCCAGGATTGACAAGTGTTCTTCCAAACCTCAGGCTGCTTGTCTGTCTCCTGGTGTATATTTTAAAGGCCCTCATAATCTGAATTTATCCTCCAGCCTGGATACATCCAGGAATATTTTTAAAATTTGCTGTTTGAATGCCTCGGTTACAGCTTTCTATTGTAACTTTGCCCATAAAACTTTAGTTACAAGTCCCAGAAGCTTCTGAGACCTGATGTATTAAAACGCATCAAAATGTATTTTACAAAATACTGTGTACTTAATACTGTGAACTGAAGTGATTTTGATCTTAACAGACAGGGTATGTAAATCCCAGGAGGAAGGAGAGAGCCTAAAACAAAGGTCAAATGGCTCACATAGGGGCCTGCAGGAAGCCCGTGACAGACAAGGGAGAGCAGTGCATCCAAATGCTATGGCCATACAGTTAAAATTGCAGGACTGTCTGTAATCTTATCAGTTCATGCTGAATAATAATAATAATCTATTAAAAATTATCCTAATCTTGTTTTTGAAGATTCTCTAAGTCAGCAGGCTGAAAAAGGATTCGTTTTCCAAAATGAAATCCATTCTGCTTTCCAAAACTGAGGAAGCTCATATCAAAAAAGTTTATTTAACGAAGTGGCATTTCTGTTTACAGACTGGGTGAAGACCAAGGCTGCAATGTGAGCTTCCCTTTCCCTGTTAATGTGTGTGGGGGTTATGGGCTCAGATAAATCACGGCAGGAAGATCAGGGAAAGGATGGCTTGAGGTATGGTCTGCCTGAGCTCCCTTGCTGAGCTGCCACCAGCAAGTCCCTCTGCCTCGCTGGGCCTGGTTTTGTGGTGGAAAGGAGCAGCCACCACTGGTGTTGAATGGGGAGTGCCCCACAGCCTTGTGGGTGCCTTTCTGAATGCTGTTTGAGCCAGTTTACTCACAGTGTTGCAACCGGCTATATACATGATAAAGTGAAGGAGTGGTGTCTGTTCAAAGCCCCATCCACCCTGGCCTTGAAGACTTCCAGGGAGGGGGCATCCACAACTCTGGACAACCTGTGCCAGTGTCTAGCCACCCTCTCAGTGAAGAATTTCTTCCTAATGTCTTATCTAAATGTACCTCCTTCCAGTTAGAAGCCATTCCCCTTTGTCCTATTACTCCCTTTGTAAAAAGTCCCTCCCCAGCTTTCCTGTAGCCCCCCTCAGGTACTGGAAAGCCACTCTAAGGTCTCCCTGGAGCCTTCTCCAGGCTGAATAGCCCCAACTCTCTCAACTCACTGATCATTTTTGTGGCCTCCTCTGGACTCACTCCAACAGCTTCATGTTCTTATGTTGAGGGCCCCAGAACTGGACGCAGTACTCCAGGTGGGGTCTCACAGGAGTGGAGTAGAGGGGCAGAATCCCCTCCCTCATCCTGCTGCCACACTTCTTTTGACGCAGGCCAGGATGGGGTTGGCCTTCTGGGCTGCAAGCACAGGCTGGAAGTAGATTATCTGCAAGGTCCCTTCCAACCCAAACCAATTTGTGATTCTACTCAGATGAGAGCCTAAGGAAAGTAAGAGCCAGACAGAGGAGGGGAAAAGCTAATCCATCAGCAAATTACTTGGGAACTTGTGCCCCTGCACACCTGAGCCACCATCCCGAGCACTGCTGCACTTTGGTGAATTAGGCTGTGGTGGCTCAGGTTGCACAGTCCTCAAGTTACTCCTAGATCTGAGTGCAGGAGCATCTGCTGACGGGTGAAGTTGAAGGAAGAAAGTCAAAGGGTGAGAGAACGAAATACATGATCTGACATTGGAGGAAGGAATCCAAGGTTGGATCTTTAATGGTAAAACGTTGATGTTTTATTGGACATGCCCTCCAATACATCTCACTTGCTGTAGTCAGAAGGTAAAGCTTTCTTTAACCTTTCTGTAATTAGAAACATAGGTGTAATTTTTGTACCTTTCTGTCATATGAGCTATGACCTACATCTCGGTACTGAAACAGAGAGACTTCAGGAAAAACAAGGAGGAGCAGGGAGGATGGAAAAGCTTCACTGGCTTTCAGAGACACAGACCCCAGGAGCCAGGAAGGACCATGAGGGACCTCTCATCAGTGGGGCCTGGGATGTGAGGAGGCTGATCCAGGCAGACCCTTGCCCAGCCTCCTACTCTGGTACTTCACAGCCGCCTTGGTGATCTGCTCTGGCATTTCACCCTCAGCAAGTTTCTCCCACCATCTGCCTGGATCCCTGCAATTCAAGCGTGCTGCTACAGACAGGGAGAACAGATTATTCCCTTTTTCTGTGCAGCAATGTTTTGGGCATTTTGCTACTTCCCAGTTGTTTTTTCCTCAGGGTGATCAATTCTCTGAAACTCTGCTTGGAGATAATTTTTAGTGATCTCCAGGGCTGTTTGGTTTTTTTCCTCTGTCACTGGGACCTGGATATGGCCACAGCTCATTCACTGATGTTTGCAATACTGAGCGGAAGGGATGGGTGACATCAGGTATCTTGCATTAGGAAATCTAATTATGGATTCTGTGATGATATTTCCCATCTTTCCAATGGCATAGCTTTGCTGATTCATGTTTTGGCCCATTTTGCATTTGCTCTATTGCTAATTTTTTTTTGCTTACACCTAGAAACTTGCCCGTAGCCTTACTGCGTTGCAGCCTATTTTTCTCAGACCATTTCTCTGATTTGTTGAAATAATTTTTAACTCTTACACTGTTTTCTAATGTACTTTTGGTTCCTCTCAGTTTCAATTAACCAGCACATTTACTAGATAGGCTCTTTATCCCACCACTGACTGCGCCAATGAAAAAATTCAATTGTATGTAAGCAGGACCTCGTTCACTGAATACATTTTGCTGTTTTGATGGTGGACCACTTTCCAGGGTGTGGCTTTTTCTCCCCTTGACCAATTGTGTACCTACCCCAAAGCAGTTTTGTCTAGACCACATTCCTCTGTTTGCTTATGAAAACACCCTGCAAGTCCAAACATGTCACCATTTGAGCTGATACCAGTGGCTTGCTAATGCTGTGAAGCAAGAAAGCATCCTCATCTTCACCTTGTAGTCACTCAGCCTTGTGCCAAACCAATTCCCCTTGCTAAATAGGCAAAAAAACGAAGCAGTGAAATATAAATGAGGTGCCTGTGGGCTGAGCAGATTGACTTGGCCCAGTGAAGAGTCCAGGGAGCAGTGGTGGTGCCACTAGGGAGGGGGTGACAGTGAACCACAACGTGTGACTTCACACCCAGCCAGCGTCAGGGCCTGGCCGAGGCTGGGAGGTGGCGTTTGCTGCTTCCCAGGAGGAGAAAGGTTCAGTTTGCCTGTTAGATAAAGCACTGGGAGACAAATACAATTGACTTGTTTATTAATATCTAGCTAGTCATAACGTAATCATAACTAATGATTAAGTCTAAGGTGATCTTAGGTAATCAGATGATTTTTTGTGTGTGTGAGAACACCCTGATCATACTTGCTCAGTCAACTGCATTTCATTAATTAACGTGGATGACAGCTCTGTGCACTGAAATGCTGAAAAGTGATTCCAAAAATTACACAGGTGCCTCACACGTGTTCTCCTTCACTCCCCTCACTACTGAGCTGCCTCCATGGCGGGGTGGAAAGATGAGTTTTCTTCACGCCGACCATCCCACTTGCTCCAGGTTCTGGCCATCCCTGTGGGACCCCAGTTCAGCTCCCATCCAGGCGATGATGGTCAGGTTCAGTCCATCCATGGCATTTTCAACCCTTCCCAAAGGTTGACGCAAAATTGTGTCAAATCTTGGCTCAGGTAGAGACTCTTTTTTTCGGTGAGGCTGCACAGGAGATGAGAGGCACAAAGTGACACTGGCAGAGGGCATGTGCCCAGGCAATTTACTAATTCAGCACAGTCAGAAAGGGAGACAGCAAATAAAGAAACCTGCAAAGTTATTTTTTTGGTCGTTCTT
>NW_010188154.1:0-11628 GCF_000695765.1 Mesitornis unicolor | reverse complement strand
AGCAGGAATTTAAAAGCCCCCTGGCTATGACACTGGTCCTGGCTACAGCCATGGTCTGTGCTCCATTGCAGGTGAATGGGAGATTTAATTCCTTATTGTTAGAAATCCAACTCATTCCCATTACCATTTTTTTAAAAAATAAAGGCAAGGATTGAGAAGATTTGCCTCTTTCCTGTCAACTTATCCCCCCTAGAAGTTTCCAAGGCTGCACTTGCATTGAAGCTCATGTTGAGGATTTCCCTTCAGATATTGCCCTTTGCAAAAGCTTTTCGGACAGCAGCAGCTGGCGAGCTGAGGTTTGCTGGTGAGCTGAAAGTGAGCTCCTTGGCCACCCAAAAGCTGGTGCCCCTGTCTGGCGCCATGTGCCTGCAGACAAAGGGAGCCACGTCAGAGCCATGCCTGCGCTCGCCGGAAGAAACCTAACAATTCTTATTTACTAAATTGACAAAATCCTATCATCGCAATTAAGTGGATATGTAATTAACTGTGTCTTAATTACAGCAGCTGCCACTTTATCTGAAATGCAGCAATTTGCAGAGAAACCGGGGGAGATGCTTTAAATTCGTGTGTGTAAACAGTGTGAGCACAAACGGCGCAGCACGTGTGGCTCCTAGGGTTTGATGCCGTGCCCTGGGGGGCATGGGTTGAAGGTGAAGGCACATTGGTACCTGGAAGCTGGTGATGTTCACAGATCCGCCTGGGTTTGGTTTTCCATACCTGGAGAGGCAACATGATGTTCCCTGTTCTTCCAAGGCAAAAGCCATGGGTGCTTAGTAGGTAAGAAGAGGGTGCTGGTCCACCAAGACCTCCTTTCAGCTTTGCTCCCCATCAGCAACTCCTCCTGGAGATCATACAATCACAGAATCGTCTGGTTATTTTCTAAACTTTTGAGATCATCGAGTCCAACCATAAGCTGTGCACTACTAAACCAGGTCTCTTAAGCACCTCATGATGCTATGAAGGTGAAGGACTGCACCAGCTGAAGTTGGTAGGCACCATTTGGGCTCCCTAATTCAGCTGCATTGATTTGTCCCATATGTTTCGCACATGGAATAAAGCTGCTCTCTATAAGGCCAGCACAGGGAGGACATCCTACCTGGTGCCAGCAACGCTCCTAATGTTTCCTAACTGAAACCTAAACCATTTTCTGAGTACTTCATAGAATCACAGAATGGTTTGGGTTGGAAGGGACCTTAAAGCCCCCTCAGTCCAACTTCCTGCCATGGGCAGGGATACCTCCCACCAGACCAGGCTGCTCAAAACCCTGTCCAACTTGGCCTTGAACACTTCCAGGGAGGGGGCATCCACAACTTCCCTGGGCAACCTGTGCCAGTGCCTCACCACCCTCACAGTAAAGAATTTCTTCCTAATATTTAATCTAAATCTCCCCTCTTTCAGTGTGAAACCATTACTCCTCATCCTACAGCTCCATGCTCTTGTAAAAAGTCCCTCCCCAGCTTTCCTGTAGGCCCCCTTAAGTACCATGTGGCTTCAAAAAAGACTGACTTATTAATATGCACATCAAGAGCTTGAAGACATGGAATGACATCCCATCACTATTTAAATGACGGTACGAGCTTCTTTGGATGCTGGTGTGACCAGAATTTCACCAGCAAATGCTACTCAGCTGTCAAAAACTCTCTTCACATCACACTGTGGGCCTCTGGATTGCAGTCAGTGGCACTTTAAGGAAAAGAAAAACACAGTTAAAACTTGTTAGAACTTTCCTATATTAATCTCACATAAAGCACTTAGTCCTTGCAGATTTGCATGCTGAATGAGGCTTCATGGAAAACTTTTGAAGTGTGTTTCTTTTTGGGATGGAGCGCTACACGCATGGTGTTTTTAATACCAGTTATATTTGCATGGATACATGCGCTTTGTTTCATCGACCTTCGCATTTTGCTGCCCACACTTTGTAAGGTAAAATAAAAGAATATTCTGACTCAGTTATTTCCACAGCACTGGTCTGTGGTGTTAATGGCTGTGCTTTGGGTATGGCTGTAGCCAGAGAAATTAAATACAAATATAGAAGAAAACAAAGCAGTCTTTCAATCTGTTTAACCAAAGTGGAGCATATAGGCAGGAGTGATATAATTTTCATAGCTGCCAAGCACTTTGGCTTTCACCAATGTCATTTGTGGGCTCCAGTATGGGTGCCAGGCACCTAGCTTTTGGTAACGGGATTTGGAAACACCACTCAAAGGTTCCCATTGCTGCCCAAGTGTCCTTAGCAACAAGCACAACACAATTCAGAAAGCATCAGACAACAGAAGAATGTTTTTTCTCCAAGTTCCTTGTTTGATAGGTGCAGGGTTTTTTCATGCTCTGCTGACACTACAGTCTTCATAGGGCACATAAACTGTGCCCAATTCTGGGCTCCCCAGTTCATAGAAGGGCAAGGAGCAACTGGAGAGAGCCCAGCATAGAGCCACTGAGATGATGAAGGGACTGGAGCATCTCCCATATGAGGAAAGGCTGAGAGAGCTGGGGCTGTTTAGTCTGGAGAAGACTGAGGGGGGATCTCATTAATGCTTATCAATATCGAAAGGGCAGGGGTCAGGAGGATGGGACCAGACTCTTCTCGGTTGTGCCCAGCAACAGGACAAGGGGTGATGGTCACAAACTGAACACAGGATGTTCAACTTAAACATAAGGAAAAACTTCTTTACTGTGAGGGTAAAGTACCAGAGCACTGGACCAGGCTGCCCAGAGAGGCTGTGGAGTCTCCTTCTCTGAAGACATTCAAAACCCACCTGGACACGTCCCTGTATGATCTCCTCCGGGTGATCCTGCTCTGGCAGGGGGGGGTGGACTGGATGATCTCAAGGTCCTTTCCAACCCCAGCCATGCTGTGACGCTGTGATAAAACACTGCCAGCAGTCACCTACTGAAGACCTCCCTTGACCCTGTCATGGGCCAAGTGGATGATGTTTTTGTTCCTGCTTATAAGCCCAGAGAGACAAACCTGCGGTTGGTCGCACTCCTATGTGAGTGTCTGTTTGACAGTTAAAAATGTTTGGTTGGGTTTTTTTTGACATCACGGTGTTTGACAGCAGCAATATCCCCCACCCAGGAGGTGGAGGGGCAATACTGTTGATCTGTAAAAGCCTTTTCCTGCCCTACCCCTGTTGTTTCAGTGGCTGAGATCCCTGGATTAATGGGTTTTTGCTAACACACCTCCCTTCTGACCCCACACCATCTCTATTTTCCACATGCTGGCCTGAGGCAGGTGGGGGCTGCTGGCTTGATCAAATCAAAAGGACCATGAGGAACTGGAATGAGATCATTAAATCCATTTGGCTTATTTGGGATTTAAACCTAGATCTTCTGGGTGAAAATGAGTGCATTAACCCACTGTGGGAGTTAATTCCTTGCCTAGTCATTATTCAGGCATCATTAAAGTATGCATTGTGCTGGAGGTCAAAGCAGATTACTCTAAAGAATTTGGAATGGGAAAAATGCTGGGGGTTTTTCATCAGCCAAAGTGTTTGGTTATCTCAGTGTTTAGCTATTTGTATTGTGCCTGTCACTGTGGCATGCCACTGTATCAACAAAGGGATGCTCTAAATCTCCTATTATTTTAATGGCATTAATGTTCTTCAGCTGGGGGGAAAAAAAAAAATAATTTCCCCCTGGAAGATGACAGAGCAAGAGGTTTAAAGTGAAACAGCAGTGCTGGGAAAACTGCCGCCACGGACAAGACCCCCTGCAACAGCAAAAATGAGGAGGAGGAGGAGGATGACAGGCTGTGTCTGATTAACACTTAAAGAGAGGAAAGGGAGCAGCGCTGTCTGACTCTCAACTCTCATGCACAGGCGTAGCGTGGAGCAGAGCTCTCCTCGGCAGAGGTAAGCTGGCTGCCTTCTTCAAATCGTCTGCTCTGGCACCAGGCGGGGGGGATGCAACACATGGGCTGGATCAAGGAGTATTCATTTCTTGGCGGTTCACAAAGATACAACTTGTAATTGCAGATCCAAACATATGCTGCCCTTATCACAGGGAAGACAAATGCTGGGATAATAGCTCCGTGCTGGAGGGGGATCAGTGTGGCAGAAGCAGGAGCAAGCGTGGGGTGCAAGAAGTTGGTTCCCACTCTGCAGAAACCTGTCTGGTTGTGGCAGCAAAGGGAGAGGACCTGGAAACTGGAACTGAGTTGAAAACCAGATCAAATTGGACTGCAACGGTAAAATAAGATGAAGGTCCCCCTTGGGAACACGCGATGGCTGGGGAGGAAGTCTAAATACTGATGCTGTTTTAGTGCTGAGAGATGATGCTCGAAGAGTCTCTATGTCTGTAAGGAAGGTGAGGAGGGGCAAGAGCACCAACTGGCTGTATCGGGGGTGAGAGGCAAAGGGACCCTCCTCAGGCTGAAAGAGACCTCCATAAATTTGAACCTGTGGAGTCTTCTTTAGCTTTGTTTCATGTGGAAATAAGGCCTAGATGGTCACTCTGATAGCTCCCTCCAGGCGGCTCCTGAACTTTCTGACCAGCTCGACGAAGGCGATGTTTGCAAAGACATTCAGTCCCTGCAGTTCAGATCCTTTGTGAAAAGACACATCCAAGAGAAGAGGACAAACCCAGAGATGCTTGAGTTCAGGTGCAGCCAGCGCTAGGCAGGTGCCATGAAGGAGAGAGGTTTTATGAGCACTGCAGCTGCAAAAGGAGCACTGCAGAAGCACAATGAAGAATTGCTAAAGAGAGCACCTCAGATACTGTTTGCAGTCTCGGGCCCCTCAGTCCAAGAAGGACATTGAGGCACTGGAGCGTGTCCAGAAAAGGTCAAGGTGAGGGGTCTGGAGAACAAGAATTATGAGGAGCGGCTGAGGGAACTGGGATTGTTCAGCCTGGAGAAGAGGAGGCTGAGGGGAGACTTTATCACCCTCTACAACTCCCTGAAAGGAGGGCGTAGTGAGGTGGGTGTTGGTCTCTTCTCCCAAGTAACAAGCAATAGGACGAGAGGAAATGGCCTAAAGTTGCACCATGGGAGGGTTAGATTGGATATTAGGAAAAAATTTTTTGCTGAAAGGGTTATCAGGCACTGGAACAGGCTGCCCAGGTATGTGATGGAGTCACCATCCCTGGAGGTGTTCAAAAAATATGTAGACATGGCATTTCAGGACATGGTTTAGTGGGCATGGAGGTGTTGGGTTGACAGTTGGACTTGGTGACCGTAGAGGTCTTTTCCAACCTTAATGATTCTGTGACTCTATGACATGAGATAATCCAGGAGCAGGGTGCACAGCTGTAGGGATCCAAGCTCCATACATTCAGCTGCCCAGCAGCAACTATTTGTAATTAATTTCAAACCAAACCAGAAATTTCCATTACTTTCTCCATCCAGGGGCTGAACCATGTTTATGTACTTTGAAATCCAGGAGGGGGCATGTCTCCTGAGCACAGGACTCAACGCAAGCCCCATACTTGAAGAGTTTAGAGGACATCAGAGATGCACTGAGATGAACTGAGCCGCTGTGCCTGGATGGCACAGTAGAACAAGACCGAGAGGTGTGCCTGTTTCTAAATATTCTGATTCAGGCCTTATCTTTGCCCTGCAGCAAGGGATCCTGGCAGCACCAGTGTAACATCAACTTCCCAAGAAGAAAATGATTCGGTGCATGGAGTCCCAGTGGTGACAACCACTTTGTGCCGTGTCAGGAGTGACCTTCTGCATTTCTCTCAAAGCTGGAACAAGAACCATTGAGCAGCCACGTGCTTCTGTACACTGAAATGTGTGAAACTGGGGGCAGCCACGAACTGGAGCGCCAGACATTCAGGAACTGGAGCAGCCTGGAAAAGTGCCTTTGTGGCTGCCTCTGCCTTCTCCCCAGATTCACCTGCTCCTTGCTGCCTACCCTTTCATTGACCTACCGGCATTATAGCTCCTGTGACATGCTTTTGCAGGACACCAGTGAGAGTCTCCTGGTCTAGCAACTTCTTCCCCATGGTATGGGATGGGATTCGGGGCTGACCTCTCTCCCATGGTAAGTCAGGAGACTTGTGAGCAAGCATGTCTCACTGGGGCAGAACCCCTGATGTGTGAACACCAGCTGATCTTTGACTTTTCAGTATCATGGACTCATTTCACACGGTGAACTAGGATGACTGCACTCCTGCGGTATTGCACCTGTCTGCTCCAGCCTGGGGGGGTCCCAAATTCAGCAACAGTCAGCCTGTGGCAACTGCAGGAGGGTGGGAATGGGAGTCGCTGCCCTGTTCTCCCATAGAGGTGAGGCCACCTGAGAGGAACCTGAATGCATTAGATGCTGGCTGGGTGTACCCGTGGGTACAGGATCCTGCTGGCCAGTGATCTTGATCCTGAGCCTGATCCTGATCCTGAGCCTGCCCTGCACAACTGCTGGACCATCCATTTTTGTTTTCAACGTTAAAGAAATATTACAAAAGAATTACACTGGGGACTGCCAATTTAACCTTTCACGAAGCCCATTTAACACCTCAGTGGAAGACTGTGGTGCTTACGCCTTGTTCTTCAGCAGTAGCAATATCCAGTGATATCTTTTAAAAGACAACTGGCGCAGAAGTGATGCTTATGCTGTGAAATAGGTCAAACGTGATGCGACACCTTATCTGTTTAGCTGTGAACCCCACCATTGCTACTCAGCCTCTGTATTGATTATCTGACGGTTTTAAAATGCTCCTGAAACCTTTGCCTGTCACCTCGTCTAATTGCATTAAGGATTTAGCACTGGCTCTACATCCTTTTAGCTTGGAGGAACCAATTATTGTTTCTGTAGGCAGGGAAAAGAGAGACGGCCATCTTAAGGCACAGATGGCCAGTGATTTACGTCAGGAGCCATGGGGTTAGGGACCGTCCCAGCAGAAACAGCACACTAGCCTCTCTTTTATTGAACTGTCTGCAAATGATGTGTAGTCAAAAATCCTGGCCACCTGCGGCCACGAAAGATTCAGTGGTGCTTTTCTGCAGGGCGAACACCCATGGGGGGGTTGTGTGTGTGGGAATACACTCCAGCTTCCTAAACCCTACCTCCTGATTAAATTGCAAGAAAGAAGCATTATCTCTTTCCTGCCCTGAGTTTTCCTGTAATGTTATTAAACTGTAGGCAATCAAATAGTTACTGCATATTGCCCCAGAGCTGGGAGCATTTCCGCTGTGAATTCGGGAGATCCAGATGTGCCATTTCAGATTGTGAAGTGCCTGGGAATGACGGATGCTGCCTTGAGAAGAGCTCTTCAGTCCTGCAGGCATTCTTATAAGGCTGTAAAACATCCCCAAGCCTGCTAAAGACTGAAATACTAGCAAAATTAAAAACCAAAAGCAGCAAATGAATGTACTCTTAAGCTTCACCTTAAATTATTGGATTCATATGAAAGACTGGGGAGGAGGCTCTGCTCTGACAACAGCAATAGTGCCACCGTGTCACGAGTAGGTGCTTTGTGGCATTGGGCAGAAACACCTGGAAGAGACACCAGCCGCACTCAGGCTCATTCTTCCCCTAATTGCATAACTTTTATTGAGGAATATACAAAATGAGCACTTTAAATTCAACTCTGAGAGCTCTTGTTAAATGAAGAGACTGTCAATATTTGCAGAGCGATGCTTGGGCTCACCCAGACGGTCTCCCAAGTACATTGCACTTGAATGGCTGACTATATGGAGCACTCTCTTCCCTTTCTCTGCTTAATGAAAACAAAATGGGGAGAAGCCTGATCTTGCTCTTCAGATTCGTTACGTTCATGTTTTTTCCAGATGCTCCCAAACTTGGTCTTGACCTTTCAGCAACTACTTTAAATAGCAGACTCAGCACAATGGCACATACTGGCCTAAGACTATATGAAACACAAAACAAAAGGGAAAAAAAACCCTACTCTTCTTTTTTCCCCTTGATGTTGTGGGTTTCTACTTCTCTAATCCCCCTTTCTCTCTGGGTTGTTAGATGAAATACCCAAAGCAGACATTGACTGGTTCCAGAAGCAGAGTGGGAGTGCACTGCCTGAAGGCTGGATTGATTTGTAACATAGTGTGATCTTCCCAGGATGGCTGGGTAAAGCATCTCGTGCAACACCCTTGTTTCTTGCACTTTCATCACAGTGAAATCATAATTTTGAAGCTGATGGGCATTGCCATACCAGGTGGCTTGCATCTCTTTGTGAATTTTTTATTTTACTTTGCTAGAATAGTAAGACACGAGATCCTGGTCTGAGGCAATTTCATGCATCTCATGTGGGGCCAAACTCTGTCGGCACCACAGTACTGCAAGCTCAAAGCATCCACAGTGAAGGCTTCTGCTCTCTCATCTTTCTGAGCTCAAAACATTCCTTATCCATCCCCGACCTCCAGTCCCCATGGTGTCTCTGGCTTTTCCAGGCAGTTACCTACACTCCCTTGCAAAATCTCCCCTTCCTCTGCCTCCCGGATGATGGGGGAGGCTGACTCCCATTGCAGGGAGTGGGAAAAGTCTTGCACTCCTCTGCAGCATGGTTGCTTCCCTGCCCTGTTCCATCCATTGCCCTGCACGCACCTTGTTGGGTACCTCCACTGGAACCCACCAGAACACGGGTGCAGCTCACGTGGCAGCACTTCCCACTGTTGCCATCCAGATCGCCATTGAATAAAAGTCTTGAAAGCCTCCAAGTATTTTATAAACCAGTCTGAATATTATTATCTTCCCCATACAACTGGGGAAACTGCAGCTCAGATGCTTGCTAAAAGTCATATAATCATAGAATCATTAAGATTGGAAAAGACCTCTAAGATCATCAAGTCCAACCATCAACCCAACACCACCATGCCCACTAAACCATGTCCCAAAGTGCTTCTCTGTATGTTTTTTGAACCACTTCAGGGATGAAGCCATATCCCATGAGAACCTCGGTTTCCATTTTCCTGAAGTGATGTCCTGGCCACAGCACCGTGACACGTTCATTCCCCCATTTCTTCACACAGCAGGTCCCCAAATGCGAGGAGATGTTCCCCACCCTGGGAGTGCTCGCTGGCCAATCCCTGAAGTCAGGGGATACAATTTCCAACCTTGATTTCCTGGAACAAACCAGCCATAAAAGCAGAAGTATCTGACAAATTTGGTCTGGCACGAACTGTTCAGTGCAAATCTTAATGCAAATAAGAGAAATGTCAGTGTAAAGAGTGTTTAGGAAAAAAAAAGATTTAAAAATCTTGTGCTGTTTTGTGGCATTTGTGCATAAAATAATGAGACCAAATATATCACCATTGGATTTGAGCCAGGTAAGTTCATAACGTCTAATCCAGCTGGTGGATCATGACTCCCTTCATTATTTAAAGCAATGCTGTGGGAAAAGACACACAGCAAAGCTAACAAGATGGTGCTTGAGCTGCCATACTCCTGGCAGCCGAACAAATGCAGCGTGCGTTTTCTCACACCAGCAGGGAGAGGAAAGGGAAAACGTGGAGCTAACGAGGAGCCCAGCATCTCCTCACAACGCAGACTGAGCCTCACCCACTGCCACCTCCCCTGCGGTCTGGCTCTGCTTGTCTCCAGTGACGGTGTCTCCCTGCTCCTCCTGACCGCAGCCCTGGGGTTTGCAAGGCGGTGGGATGCCCAGTCAAAAGAAGGCTGTGCTGGAGCAGAGAGGTCCATCCAGCTCTCCAGACTGTCCCTCCAATGCTGGAAGACAGGCAACAAGCACCTATCTTGCAACGCTACCCCTAAGCATGCTCCTCAGCAGCTCAGGGATGGAGCCAGAGGTGGTAGCTCTCTGCACAGACCAATGCCTCAGTGACTTCTTTTCTTCTCCCACTTCACCCAGTCTCAAATGCAGACTTTTGGGGTCGTGTCTTGGTCGCATGCTCTTGCGATACCCTCAGCCATCTTCTCCTCTCGTATCTGCACTTTGGCCTCCTTCCTTGTGCCTCCTCAGCTGATGGGGCCTCCCAGGTTTTGGTACTGTTGATTTGGGGACAGTCTATAGGCCCATCCCTGCCAGCCCCACAGGACGCTCTCACAGCAACTGATGGACTCAAGGTGTATGACTTGGCTCGGAGGTGGCAGTGTGTGTGTGTGTCTGCATCTTTCTGTACAAATGTGGGGACAAATGGCATTGGCACACAAGACTGTGCTTCTCCTCCTCCATACTGAGGTCTTTTAGAAGTGGCTTTCTGTGGAAAAAAATAAAAGGACACCCTTGCTTCATTGCTCATGATATACAGCTGCTAGGTCAAAGCATTTTTTATTTTTCTAGGTAAAAGATAGCCTGGTCGTGACATTTGTTTTCCCCCTGAGGTTCGTTTTCCAGGAACATTGATTCTCGTCTTGGAGAGCTCGTCGGGCACCTCGGAGAGCTTGGCACTTGTCAGCGTGGTCCTTAATTGATGCATCAACAGGGCTGTCATGTCTCTCAAGCATCTCCCAAATTTATGAGATACACAGATACAAATGAAAGCTTGAGGCACAACAAAAAGTACAAAAATATGATTAAGTAACTTCCTTGCAAATCAATTTGCACCTGCTTTTTTCCTCCTCTCTCTCAATCTGACAAGCTTCTCTGTCATCTATCCAGGCTTCCAAGAAAAAAAGCAGGGAAAGACAAACATTACCTTCTACCATAGGAAAACAAATTGACCCCTCTTTGTATCGTAGGTGATTTTTTTTCTAGTTCTTCTTCAAACAAAACCAAGAGTAAGTTTTCTACATATTTGCACATTGGCATCTCAGTCTTGGAGCTCAAATGAGACAAAGAGCAGGAAACAGAAAAAGCTCTATTGAAGTGCTGGGTGTTTCAGCAGATAGTTCGGTAATGAGGAAGGACAAGGAAGAGCCCATAAGCACCCAGAAACAGGTGTGGTGCTTTTGTGGTGTGCTCCACAGCTGTCTGGGGATGGTTTCCTTGGAGGGCAACCATTGACCACCTGCAGCCTGAGGTCAGGAGGCAACGATTTTAGGGAACAGTTTTGGGCACAGCAGAGGCCAGCCTGCTGCTTTCCTCAGGCTCTCAAATCTCAAAACACACACACTTTGAGGTCCCCCAAGATAACCACCAAACTCCTTTGCTAAATGCACCTCACAGGTGCCATGCAGAGGTGAGCGGGTGCCTAAACACTGTCGCTGACCCATGTGTGAGGAAGGGAAACCTGTGTGAGGAGCACTGGCACGTTCCCTGCCCAGCAGGTCTTCTCTAAAAGCCCTTTCCAAAGGGCTGCTGTAGCCAAGCCCGGGGCTGAGCTTCGGGAAAAGCAATGTGCGTACACCTGCGTGGTGAAGTGAGAAAGGATGGTTGCTGCAGCATCACCTCCGCGTTACACAGATGCGGCCTTTCTACCCTTTAAAGGCCACTTTTGGGGTTTTTCTTTTGCTCTCCTGATGTTTTGTATGGATGGGGACAGGGACGGAAGCCTATCAGCACACGGGAAGAAGACAAGAGGCCTTCAGACCTCCTCCCAACAGCTGCCCAGAGCAAGTGTCAGCATGCTTTATTTTCGGACGTTGGCTGAGTGTTAAAGGTTTCGCAAAGTGACAGCAGCTGCCCCAGCGCAAACTCCCGCTGTGCCTCCAGAGAAAAGTGAGGTGCCGCACAGGCTGGGGCACCCCGACACCCTCTCCGCCCCGAGGAAGATGGTGGACGTGGAGGGTGAACGGGACGAAGCGGCCGAGGCAGCGGCGGGCGGGCAGCAGG
>NW_010188153.1:89816-94021 GCF_000695765.1 Mesitornis unicolor | reverse complement strand
GGCGGGAAACGGGCCTTGCGCTGGTGGGAAGGACACGTAACGGCAACGTGGCGCCGGCTGCGGGGCGGAGGGCGGGAGGGGAGGAAAAACGAGCCAGTGGCGCCTCAAAAGCCCAGGCTGAAAATTGGCACTAGGCCACCAGAGAGCTCGAATGCTGCTTATTTGGGATGAGAAACACCACGTCCTCCTACCATTGTAAATCCTGGTTGTGAAACAATGATTTGCCTGATCTGCATCGTGCCCTCGTCTTCCTCCTGCCAAGTGCTAGATATGGCCCAAAAAGGCAGAGTGACAAGCAGGGATGCAGGGGCAAGGTGAAGAGAAAAGTCTGTCAGTGCAGTGTTACTGATATTTTGCATATCTATTTGAAAATTTAGTTAAAAGTTAAACATATCTAAGCCATCGGTGAGTTCAGAAAATAGTGAAATTTAACCTTTGTTCTAAATGTAGACAGTAGGACACCATCCTAAGATGTCAGGACTTTAAGAACTGCACCGGAGAGGTCAGAAGAAGTAAATCTGTTTTCAGGTTGCATTGAAACAATGACTTGAGTGTCCTTGAATGACCTGAGGAATGAGGTAATGTGAATGCACTTTCTGGCATCTTCTGGAGCATGCAAAGCCATGACCTAGGCAAACAGAATTCAAAGGAGGTAAAGTATACATACAGATTTTAACAGATTTCAAACCAAGGTAAAGGCATGCATCAGAATAAAAGGATTGCCAAAAGCTGAAGTTCACACGGTCTGGGGGGACAGAGGTCAGGGCACAGAAACAGTTCTTGGGAATGAACGTGGTGAGTTGTATTAACACCCAACTTTCACCCAAGGTAAGGAGCTGGCATCAGATAAAGACCTTGATCCAGTTTCCCTATGCAGCACTGACAGGAGCAGCAGCTGCCTCTCCTGAGATCAGCAGCACAGTGATCAATGCCAGATAGTTGGTAAATTCAGTTCCACAGATCAGTGTTATGAGAACACTAGAGTGTTCAATGGAAAACTGAGCTGTGAGAATCAGGAAGACCTTTTATAGAGTTTATAAGAAGAAAGATATTTTCTGCACCTGATTTCATCTGAAAACATTTTTCATGCAATGTTCAACACTGAAACCCAAGTTCAAAAACACCAGCTTTGCGTGTTCGGTCTTACATACTGTTAGAAACAACTGGAGAAAAAAGTACTTCATACTAGGAAAAAAATAAATTTATCAAATACTTTATCACCAAGCCACTAGGAAAGTTGGAAAGTTGTTTTGGAACCATTGAAACGATCATGAAGATCTGCTGATAAAAGTGCAAGGATTGAAGCCTTTAAAGACTGGTTAAATCACTAAAAAGTGACTTCATCAGACATTCATGTTGGTTAGATTGTTGCCTTACATTGCAGTATATAAAATACTGTCCCAAGGCTGACGTGCTAGCATGACAAAACCAACGTGGAGCTTCTCATTTCCCAAATGGCTTTGGTAGCAACTCCCCTGAGAGAGAAAAGGGCTTTCAAAGGCGATGGTAACTTGGGTAGGAATCATTCACAGATTAAAATACGAGGGTGGCCGGAGGGCCCAGCTCCCAGCAGGCAGCAGGGATTTGCCCTGGAGATTTCTTTGTTTCCAGCCACTCCCATTTTACCCAGCAACCTGTTTAACTTCTGCTTCTGAGGCCTGGAGAGGGAGGCACCAGCAGCAAGTTCTCTGGGTCACTGCAGGCAGACAGGACTGGGAAGTCAGCTGCAGCAAGCAGAGGAGCAAGTTGTACACAGTTTCCTACAAAAACTCTCTGGGGCTTTCTTATCTCCCAGTCACCTACTCACTGTGGCACTGTCACCCTAGCCTCCATACCATTATTGGCCATAAATGCCATTTCAGAAGCCTTCTGGCAACAGCATGGCCAACCTTCCCGTCAGGCTAGCCGGTACCAAACTGGCCCATTCTCTTCCTGGTTTAGCAAGCCTCAGTGGCTTTTCTAGTAGAGCAAAACATGGGGTTAGCCCTTGAACACTGCTCATATAAGCTCTTATTTTCATTTTAAGAAACTCAGAAAGCAAATCCAAATGTTGAGGTGCGCACAAGACTGAAATTCAGAGTGCACTCAGACAGCAGCTTGAGCAGCTTTGTTTTGTCTCAGAGACCTCTAGGTTCATATTGGAAAATTGAGCTAGAAATCCAACAGGCTGGTTTTCTACTTGTTTTCGGGAGAAAAATGGCAAATAAAGCAACAGATTCTTGCCCCTGGCTTACCTGGATGCCCACTGCGTAAGATCATATAGAGATGATCTTGATCTTTAGAGTTGGAAACTGAGTGACCAGTTTGATCATCAAGACCATCTTGTCTTGTAGCATGCAAAAAATGTGATAGCTCAGATAGGTTCCTACAGTTCTGCAGTCTTTCCGAATAGATGTAATTGAAAAGAAAATTTTGTCATTATAATTTGTGTATATTTTCCAAAAATGTAATTTTACCCGCACATTTCTTTTCAACAAATCTAGCTAACCATCCCCCCAGGAAGAAGATAACATTCGCAAAATCTTCAGCATCGATTTATGGTGTCTGAGGATGCAATCTATCATTCCTGCAATAAAATGCCCTGCAGACTGCATAGCAGAAGTCAGAGGTGGATTGTCCTTGTAACTTAGCAAGCTTTGTTTGAAGTTCCCTTGAATGTGTTTGCTTGAAAAGATTGAAATGATGTAGAAAATAAGACATTCATGATTGCAGAGTTAAACAAAAGTTGCCGGAAACTTCTTTTGAAAGGGACAAGTGCGAATACTGCTTTAAGAACCTATGCTTTACAATTTCCTGATTAATAGATTGCAGTAAAATCAGTTCCCTGACACTGATTACTTCAGCAATACACTAGCAGTTACTTGAGCTAGTTTTACATTATGCATGGAAGTTGCATAGTATCACATCTTTTATCCCGTAAATCATTTCCTTCATGGGTAGCCATTTAACTGATATTTTCTGTAGACTGTAAAATTGAAACACGCATAGTATCCATGCATTAGATCTCGAAGTATCCTGGCTTTTTTATGAAGGCATAAAAATTTATCAATTTCAAAGTTAGCGTTCAAAGCCACCCTAAACCTGTTGGAATAAATTGCCTTTTCAGTAGGAGACTACGATAGATTCTTCTCTGTGAACGCAGCTTTTGTGTTCTCAGTGTGGTCAGGCATCTGCGTCGTATGGACTATTGCCACAACCGGCTTTAGACCTACAGCTTTCCTCACTCAGGAGGACAGGACCTGGGAAGACCCCTTACCCTGAGAAAGAGCTAAACAGCTGCATTTGGTGAAGTTGTGGGGGAGGCATGAAATGCAATTCCTCTGCTTTTTAGGAATAAGTACAAAGGGGCTCAGTCTGCAGAGGCATTGTTTTAGTGAGCAATGAATTCACCAATTTAAAAAAAAACCCAAACCTAACAGCCAAGGAGTCTGAAAAATGAGAAGTGTCTTTTAAAGAGTGAGGGGAAAATCTGGCACCGTGTGAACAAAAATAATCACAGAAGCTTCCCTGGCCCCGTAGTGAAATGGCCCCCTGCACCCCAGGCAGGGAGCAGTTGCAGAGCTCAGCTGCGCCTGTGGTTAATAATAAACGGGCTTTCTCAGCCAGGAGTGCTGGCCTGCGCACCCCCATGCTGCTGCCGGCCTCCCCTCCTCCTGCCTTCTCCCAGGGCTGCCCAGGCACCGCTCCAGTACCCACCCAACCTCCCTACGTGAGACCGACACCCAGAGGTAAGAGACAGCCAGGCCATTGCTCCATGAGGTCAGATGCGCTGGATCAATCACGAGGGGAGGCAAGCAGGGACGGTTTGGAGGAGGGAGGAAAGCCAGTCTGTGCTAGAGCTGCCTAAAACACGCACTAGGAATCTGCAAAGTTTCATTACAAGGTGAAAGGTCAGATGGGTCTTGCTTGCAGAACTTGCCAAGCTTCAAAAATCTTTCAGCCAGCTCTGGCTGAGTGTTGGCTGAGCTTCCAGCACACATCAGCTAATTTGTATTGGGTTTCAGGTGGTGACCAGCTGGTTCTTATCCACCATCCAGCACAGCTTGGGCACTCCTAGCTGTTGAGCTTGAGTCTAGGGGGGTTGTTAAAATTCAGAGCACAACTCGAGCAGCTCAACCGATCCTTGGCATAGCCTTGTTGGCTTAATGGATTTATTCCAAAGCTGACTTTGCCCTGGAGAGCAAGGGGTGTGTACACACACACAC
>NW_010188153.1:78647-89785 GCF_000695765.1 Mesitornis unicolor | reverse complement strand
GCATTTGCATGAACAGCTCAGGCTGCTGAGTTTAGCGCTGCACAGGCAGAGGTTGTAAGCATGGAGTAAGAGCTTTTGCCACTGTTGTCTTACGATATTCTATACACTTAATTAAGATTTTTGTCTTTAAAAAGATTTCAGAAAGTGGAAAAAACCCCTTACTGTTCCAGTCAGGTGTATATTGTGTCTAGCTGAACCAGCCCCTCTTTTCCTGCATTACACAGCCCAAGCTGTCCTATATAACTTAAATCTTTAGATTTGGGCAAAAATACTCTTCCTGGATATAAGATGTTTCTGAACAGCTGTAGTGCCACACACAGTACTAAGATCAAAGCCATGTTCTGCTAAGGGTAACATGAACACAGTACAGTATTCTAATAAATTTGCCATCTAAATTAACAATAGTACAAGGGACTGAAGAAAGGAATCCTTTCCTCATGGTGAAGAGGTGAGGAATAGAAAGGTTGGGGGATATGGCCAAATGCCCGAGGAAAATATGTGAAGCAGCCAGGCATTAAGTGAACCTGCCCTGAGGCCCAGACCAGACCAGTCTGTTAACCTTTACAGCTCTCTCCCCCTCTTTCTCTGTTTGGAAATGAATTTAATTAAAGTGAATAGGAGTTGCTAAGAGACCAGAGGAGTTCTGGAGTTTGTTGCTGGGCTGAATTGCCTCTCTGCTTCCAAGGCTTTACACTAAGAAGAATGATGTAACTTGAGCCTACATAAAGCACTCTCTGCTCTAGGAAAAGCTGCTCATTCCTACTTGCAGTTACAGTCTGATTTATCAGTTCCTTTATTTTACTGGAATGCTTGTTTCCTCCTAGACACCAGCAAATCCCAGGTTCATATCTTTATAGCAGTCTTCTGCCTGTGTCTACCTTGTAGATTTCTCCTTGTGATCTTTCAGGTTGCAGGTGGTGGTGACTGAGCCAGCAATATGTCATGAGCAAGTAACTTTGGATATTAAAAGACTGTCTACTCCTAAACTCTCTCTAGTTCCTTACTTCTCATCCTTTCATCTACTCCACCACAATTTCAGCACAGTGTTGACAATGGGCCAGGTGAACTCTTCCAACTCCCATTTCCGCAGCTTAGCATTTCGCTTCAACACCCTGGCTCATGCTTGAAACACCAGGAATCTCCAGGCAATGTCCTGGGATATGATTGCTTACCTTCCAAGATCAAGAAAAGAGACAATACTTTCACATGGTCACATAATTGCTAGATTACTTCTTTCATTTTTGCCTGACTTTTGTTATCTCAGGATCATCCATATGCATAAGATGATTAGGAAGATAACCTATAGCCTGGGAAGGCATGTGTCTGCTACGGCATGTGGGACCACCCAGGTGAGAAGGTTTCTGCATGGTGAGTAGTGTGTTCTGAAACTGTTCCTGGATGGAAAACATTTTGCTTATCTGAATGAGGCAGGAACCTTACTGGCAGTTTTCTGGGAGCAAAGCAAAGAGCAACAATAGTCTTGATGCATAGTTGTCTTGCAATATATTGAGTTACTATGGTATCCTTGGTGCTTCCACTCTTTTAGAACATATTCTTTGGGCATGGTTGCAGGGCTCAGTTCATTCACAGTAATGTTAATTTAAAGTAATATTACTAGAACCCATGACAACCCAGCTGCAAAAATGGTGGCAGAAGAACACTCAGTGATGATGAGGATTATTATTTATATTATTCAATATTTCACTCACATAAAACACAGCTTTAGCATTCTTGAAGTTATTTGTCAAGTCACCCCAAAGGACAGCTGAAGAGAGGGATAAATTTATTGTGATGATGAGAATCTGCCTTTTATAAAACAGTTAAGTAGTTACTGCAGATACCCATGTGAATAATTCACTTTTCTGTGTTCATCGCCAGGTGCTTATTTCAGAATTCAGCCCTCTGTACAGGAAGCCCTGATGGAAGGGAGACCAGTTGTAGCCTTGGAAAGCACCATCATTACACACGGCATGGCCTATCCTCAGAATCTGAGGTGGTGGATTTTGATGTTGCTCATTCAACAAAGTTGTAAGAATGAGACATATAATTGGTGGAACAGTGTCAGTATTCTCGGTCAAGCCAAAGCCCTTGTAAAAGCAAATGGAAATGTCAGGTTGCTAGCATGCAGAATATGAGCTCTGATGTAAAACAGTTGTATTTGGACTTGTAAGGATGCATATGGAGTTCCTGTTTTTCTTCTTATCCCACACCTTAAATTTCTGGCTTCCTTTAAAATGTGGCAGTAGGTAATGTCATCATTTGCTGTAAGAGAGAGCTACCAGACTTTTCAGCTGCATAGTTTGTACAGACCTTGAAAACACCTTGCAGTTTCTTTTGGTATATCTTTTGTAAAGCAAAAAGGACTGGAACACAATAGTGAAGTCTGTTCCTTAGCACCACTAAGAGCAACTACTGTGAGAGCTGCCGGTCTCTCTCCCTGCCTTCTGTGCCCTGCATAGAAACCACACCACCCTCTACTTTGTATTTATTGATGTTCAGTACATTTGTATTTTATTGAGTTACAGTGCCAGAAATCACTGCACACTCCTCTCCATCCTTGCTTGCAGAAAGGACAGGAAGGTTTCAGTATTGATTTTCCATCTTGCTTTTTACCTGCCCATTATTTCGCCTGACATCCTGTCTTAAAATAAAGTTCTAAAAATTCAGGTTTGGGGAGGAGGTAGTTTCAGCAGTTAAAGATTGGCTAGGATATATACAGATAGCTCAGAACGGGAGAAAGAGCTGCTCTTTAAAAGGATAGTGTACGAATTATCAAGTATAAAACCCACTAAGCTTAGGAAGACCTAGTCTGCAGCCCTAGAGTGTCTTCGGGCTGCAGCTTTTTTGGCACCGTTGTTACTCTGTATCTAGCTCCCTGTATTGTGAAAAATGTATCACGGCCATTTGAGGAGGGCTTGAACTACCTGGGGTTTCTCACTCAGAGAAGTGATCTTGAGTAAGAGATACAGAAATGTCCAAATTTTATAGGATCTGTTATTTGAGTAGTCTATTGTACAACCAGATTTGCCTGTAAACCAAGTAATTTTTCTCAGAAATGAAGCATAGAGGTTGGACATTGCTGTCCTGAAAATGGGAGCACTGTGCTTCTGCAAATTCAAGTGCAAAGGCTTCAGCCATTAGGAAAGTACAGAAGAGGAACTGGACTTAGCTGAAATTACAGTAACTGTATAAAACTGGAAACCGGGAATGATGGCTGTCAAACACGGCAGGTTTTTTGTTTGACTGTTTGCCTCACTTATTTTGTGATTGTTCTTTTGCTTATCTTGTTCTAGCATGGCCAGAGAGGTGGAAGAAATTGTAACAATGAATGGAGCAGTGCCAGCCACTGTAGGTATTTTAAGGGGTCGAATCCATGTGGGACTCACAGACAAGCAACTTGAATTCTTGGCAAGCAGTAAAAATTTAGTTAAAGTGTCTCGGAGAGATCTTCCTTTTGTCCTCAGCCAGGTATGGTACAGAGACTTTCTGTTGTGATGTTTTCCATACAGCAGTAGTATAGTGCTCTCCAGCTTCAAGCCAGGTGGCTTTTAAACCACTTGAAAATATAGTGTAAAGTGGTATCTTATTGGTAAGCTCAAATGTGGTCCTATCTGGAGTCACAATACAACAGAGTAAGGGAATAGCAGCCATGAAATAGAGCTCCTGAAAGTCATTCTGGATTGGCTGGCAAGCCATGAGCACTTGGCTAAGAGTAATCTTATTAGCATGTTAAGATATCATCACGTTACATGTAAACTATGTGACACACAGGCCATCCCAAGTAATGCACATAGTGCTTAAGGTGACACGGGCTGCCCACGAAGCCTTCTGGTTGGAAAGACCTGGAGGATGAAGGCCTTTGCTATCATCATGGCAAGAATGGCTTACATAGCAGGGACGATGATTCCTCTGCATTTTTGTTTAATGGAATATTTGTATCAGGAATTCCTTTGTCAGCTGGTGGCAGCAGACTGTTGTGACATTGCTGCTTATTGGGCCATGACCATAGCTGCTCGCATGCGGTATTCTCCGTGTCACCCTGGGTGCTGACTGTGACTGGTTGTCCCCTGACAGGGCTTGTCTGGTGGCACTACCGTGTCCGGAACAATGATTGCTGCACACAAAGCGGGAATCCCTGTGTTTGTGACAGGTGGCATAGGAGGTGTCCATCGCGGAGGAGAGAACAGTAAGAAAATCAATACATTCTACTTTTGTCTCTGTTGCTACTGTTTTATTTAATTCCGTATTTTTTCCTTTTTCTCAGCCTGTCCTGCAGTAACTGTCTGCTCAGAAGAGTAAAATTATAATTTTTCTTGACCATACTATGATTGGTTTTTTTCCCTGGTGTCTCCTTTCCAGAAGCTTCAGAATATTCCTCTTGAGCACTGGCCAGTTAAGAGGGTGGAAGTTTCTCCTTATCCTTTGCTTACACAGGGTCATATGGTTATTGTTTGCTGGTGCAGCAGGAGCTGATTGTACCTCTCCCACTTTGTAATGGCTGGATAACCTGATAGTAGCTACCAAGCACAGTATTGTTATCGACTTTCTCTCAGCTGAGGAAAAGGAAAGGCTCATCAAAAAAGAGACTTAAGCCCTGGTCTGAGAGGTGTGTGCTCCTCTCTGGAAAACAGCCCAGCCTTCGCAGTGTAGCGTGTGACCTTCAAGTACATTCTGTCTTCTTAGCCATATACATTCCCAGCATAGCATAAGCACACTGCCTTGCTGGATGCCATCCCTTTCAGATGTGATGTAAATTCCAGACTGGGGAGTTTCCTGAGGTCAGCAAAGCTCCTGTGGTGCTTTTTTGCCAGTGATGTCAATACCAAAGCCAAAATCTACTTAAATTATATTCCATCTCCTTGAACTTTGTTCTTGCTTTCTAACAGCTTCTTTCTTTTCTACCAAATTTTTGCATGCTGTTGATGTGATCAAAGAGTTGAGAGATACAGCATAAGGCTGCACCTCTGCCCTGAGCCATGCGACTTCTTTTTGTCAATATCCCTTTCAAACTCAACACACAAAGGTGTGATCTAAACCTGTAATATTTGTTTGTGGATCTAAATGGTTACAAAAGGAGGCAGGGGAATCCCAGGCAGATACGGCTTTTTAAGAGGGCAGATCACATCAGCTTGGAGTACAACACAAACACTGACACAATGGCTGCTTGTCCCTTGACAGCTCTGGATGTGAGTGCTGACCTGACAGAGCTAGGACGAACTCCGGTTGCTGTTGTATCTGCAGGAGTCAAGTCTATCCTTGATATTGGCAGAACACTGGAATATCTGGTAGGTAGCATGGGCTGCTGAGCCTGGAAGCAGATAATGTTGTACTTTGTGTACAGAATGCCCAGTGGTGTTGGAGCAGGTATTAAGCCTAAGATTTTTAGAAATTACTGTTGAGAAGACACAAAGTTGTCTTTACAGTTCCCTAGTTCTGGGGCTAAACAAGCACTGGCCTGCTTCCTAACATAGATCTATCCATGCCCAAGCGGCTGTTCCAACTGAGGCCAAAGGCAGCACTAGCCATGTCCTTTTTCTCTGGCCTTAGATTTGCTTTTCTGGGAAAAAGCTCCAGAATTGATGGATCAGGCAAGCTAGATCATCAGACACTAAAATAAAATCAGAATTATAATGGTAATCAAGGTGATTTTCCATAGAGTCACTTTTTAAGGTTTGGTATTTTGGAAACTACCAGGCCCAGCACTTCAGGTGACAGCCAATGCCAATACTTCTCAATTGCAAACAAAACTCATTCCTGTCAGCTCATGACATATCATCAGATCACAGGTTGTTACCTTGGACTCAGTATTGCACTAATGACAGCTGCATGGCTTTTGATCGGCTCCAAGCACAAGCAAAGGATGTGCATGTCTCATGTGCATCAGTAAGCCAGATTCTGTCTAACCAGTTACTACATCTGGCTCTTTGCTTGGAAAAATGTTGGTGACAGAATGGAATAGAATGGAATGTATAAAAATAACCAAATCTTGTGCTAAAGAAAGGCAGTTTCTACCCAAGTAGGAGGAAAAAGTCCACTCCACTGATTACCTGCTTGTCTTACCTCCACTGCTGTAGGAGACTCAAGGAGTCTGCGTGGCTACCTTTGGAGAGTCAAAGGAGTTCCCAGCCTTCTTCTCACGCCAGAGTGGCTTCCAGGCACCGTATCGTGTCCGGGATGAAAAGGAGGCAGCTGAACTCATCGGTGCGTTTCAAAAGTGAAAGGCCTACATAGGGCCCTGGAAAAGAGAGTCATAAAAATCACCTTAGATGAGGCACTTTCTTTTTTTAACTTTGGAGAAGAGTTTGTCCTGAAAAACAAGCCATCCCACCTCCCCTGTTTCTGCTTCAGTGCTTAGAAAATAAAGGAGCAGGGAAGCTCAGTCTTTACAGAAAGTTTTTTAGCTAGCTCCAGCCACCTTGGCATGCTTATACATGTTTTGTTCACACTGATGAAGTGGAGGAAACATGTATGTTAATGTGCTTACAAACCAGCTGATAGGCCTTCAGAAGTGGAATCAGTTTTGTTTAAAAAAAATAATCTCTGCCCACTTTATTGTACAGGTAGACTCAAAATAAATAGGGAGATGTAAATTCATTGGTAGCTGGAAAAGCAGACCCTGTCCTTAAGCCTACTAAGAACAGGAGCTCCAGCACTGTGGGTTCCTTCACCCCATACCCACTCTCCACTATCCTTTTCCTTCAGCATTTAATTTATCCAAGGAGAACTGCTAATGATCTGCCTGTCCTCTCCCAGCCAGCATTCTGGGGCTAGGCCTAAGCAGTGGGGTGTTGATAGCAGTCCCCTGTCCCCAGGAGCGAGCTGCCTCAGGCCAGATCATCGAAGAGGCCATCCAGCAAGCTTTCAGTGAAGCCAGGTGAGAAGCAACCTAAGCCTTATCCTTTGTTATCCTTTAACCTTGGGCACAGGTAAGTGCAATACATACTTTCAACCGTAGTTTTATCTAACCTGAAGCTTGTTTACAGGACTTTTTATGGTATGTGGTTGTAGAGATAACTTATCTGCTAGCAGCAGTGCTTCTCCTCTGATGCTGCTTCAGCTCAGGCATTTTCTTTACTTTTGCAGATCCAAAGGGATCACAGGCAAAGAACTGACCCCTTTTATGTTACAGAAGATCAATGAATTAACTGATGGGAAATCACTGGACTCCAGTATCCTTTTGCTGAATGGGGAAAAAAGTACTCCAGTATACTTTATATCTCTTCCAATAATGCTTACTGGGAAACACTGCCATTTTATTGACAGTCTAGCAAGGGGCAAACACTTCAGTATCTGCAAACAGATGACAGCTTAGCAACTGCATCCTGATTTTTCAGGAGCACCCTTACTATCCTTATCCGCTTTAGCGTTAAAAATTGGAGGCCAGCACAGACAGCAAGTGGTCCAGAACCCAAAGAGATCCCTCGCATCTGATCCCTGAGCTTGCCTGCTCCATGATGGAGTTTCAGGACACTGTTGCCTGTGATGGGGTTGCACAGTGGAAGGTAACCAGGCTCCCCAGAGCACTGTGCTGTACATCAAACCGCCTTATCCAACTCTTCATGTGAGTGCCAAGTAAGAGAAACTTGCAAGGAAAATACCCCTGGGTAGTCAAGAATCCTCTTGCACAGACAAGAGAAAGGCAACTCCACTAGCTGGGATAATGATATAGGATCCAGGAGAGTCAAGTTCATGTCAAGGGTCTGCTGCCAACCCTCTAGAAGACCTCACAGTTTGTCTGTCAGGGCAGATTGGTAAAGGCATTTTTGGATATTGGAGCTGTACACAGCCAGAAGGTGGAGCTTTCAAAGCCTCTGATACTCTACTCTCAGTAAAATTGATAAGATATGGGTTTATAGAGACTTGGCAAAAATCTCATCAGCCATCTGGAAAAGCTAGCCAAGATCCTCAGAGGTTTTCTAGACTCACAGCTCCAGTTAAGACACTTTGCCTTCTCTTTTCTCTGGGAAGCTTCTGCTTCTATTCCCTATCTGTCAAATGGAGATGACAGGTTTCCTTTTTGTGGACACAGGGGTAGGAAGATGAAAAAAATTTAAAAATTCAAGGTGTTCATGGAGTATTTTAACCCAGTATATGTGCCCCCAAACTATTATGGTATAGGGGGATCAAATCTATCAAGTCTCACAGCATGTATTTTCTGCTTTCCCCCTCTAGGCAGTTCCTATATAGGCTTCTCACAGGTTAACCTTGCTGGTATTTTTTCTTTTCCTGAAAGAAATGCCAAACAGACCTTGCTCTCATCCAGAACAATGCCAGAGTGGGCAGCTGCATTGCAGTGGCCCTGAGCAAACTACAGAAAGCCAAAAGGAAGGAGAACCTGACTCAGCAAGAGGACACAACCCCACCTCAGCCAGTGAGTCCCCTGCTGCCCTCCACATAATGCCTCTCTGCTGACAGCACAGGAGAAATTTATATCTGTTCCCAAAAGTAAGAGGTGACTCAGCCAGAGGCCAATCTTTCTGCTTCACACTTTCAGACATTGTCTCTTCAGTGTTTGTTATTCTTCTCAGATAAATATTCTCTTGTCCTCCCCCTAACCACATTTACATGGAATAAACACTGACAATGGCCTAATCCCATTAAGTCTTAGAACATCAAATCCACTAAAACTTTAATCACCTTTTCACCTTTTACTGTGCCCTTAAGTACAACTTCAACTATTGCTCTGTGTCATGGAGCTTGTGACTACAGCAGTAGACCTGGATGAGGGTGGAGGGAGATATTTTGAGCTGTTGAGCCATACACATTTTATAAATTTCTCTTTTTGTTGGCCTCCTGTTCACGATTGCCAAAATTACGAGAGGTGCAGCATATCCCAGCAAAGATCCATTATAACCATAATACTCTATTCACTATCTTGGATTTTGTGTGTGCTACATAATTTACGGGAAATCTATTTTAGGTAGTCTTTAGAGAGCTGAAAGATTTTCTAATACCCATTTGCAATAGGATTTGTCAACATAAAAGAGGGCAGTGTCACCCGAGGCAATAACCCAGCATTTTTTGAAATGAGAAAAAACAGCTGTATGTCCCCAGAGATTCTGGAAACTTCCTGTTTGTGGAGCTGTACTGCTTTTTCTGGCTTTGTAGGACAATAAAACAGTGATCCATAAAGTGTCACTGGATATGGCAATTTCTCCTGGGAGCTTGCAAGAAATGACTGCATTTTTCTGCCCACTTTTTCCCATTTTCTTTGCTTTTTTACACATCAGTGCTTGAATGTTTCTGAGGTTTGGTATGTAAAAAATTGTCCTAAGAGAGATGGCTTCAAGGGCACTGATATGACCAGACCCATGCAACCTCTTGTATTACTCTATGATGACACAGAGAAACCATCAGCACCCACATGTGTACACAATAACATCCCACCTACCATGCTGGGGCTGGCTATGAGCAGACATAATTCAAAAAGTAACATATAGCAGAGATTTTCGTTCTCTCTGATTGGGATTGTACAAACCTGTGTCTAACTATCCAAAATAAGCACAGGCCTTCACACTGTAAATTAGCTTTTAAGAGGGTGGGAAAAGTGACTATGAAAAGGAAAGAAGACTTGAAAACTATTCTCTCAAGTCCTTCCAACCACTTTTTACCTCTTTCTTCCTTCTTAAAGGTGGTGATTGGAGGTATCAACGTTGACTTTATAGCCAAGGCGCAGAACCCTGTCATCCTGGTACTGTATCTATAGCAACTTTCTTAGCACTACTGCCATTTCCAGATACTTTTACAGGAGTGCCAAGCCAAAGAGGAGTTCAGGGTGGAGGAGGGGAAGGTGGCATCTGTGCATGATCTCTGCATGTCTACACACACACACATGCACAAACATGGGAGGTGTAGTGCTGCACATCTGGTGTTATTTAGATGCGCAAAGGGGTGATACGTACTGACCTATTCTATTCCTGTTCTGGAAGTCACTAGCCCTACCACTCAAGACAGGGACAGAACAGTATCTCATCCTTACAACCTCCACATATGACTCTGGCCTCTACAGTCTATCTTAAGATGCCTTGGAGCTATTCTCTGATGCCATAAACCCAAAGAGATCTCTTAGCAGAAGAGCTGCCCAGGGCACTCTCAAAGCACACGTGCACAGAGCTAGAAGCTATGGGTAAAGATCCCCACTGTGCTGTTACAAGCTCTAATTCAAGGACAGATCCTATAGGGAGGAAATCCCCAGGTAAGAGCCAGCTCTGGCTGCCTGGAACTGTCTTAGCTATGGAACGTAGTATGAATAGGAACAAGAGTCTGCATGCAGAGTACCCACAGTGGTAAGAAACCTTTGAGAACAGTAGTAGTGACACAGTTACAGCTAAACAAGAGAGCCAACTTCCTCAGTCATAAAGGATATGAGTCACCAAAAAAAAAGACTGCTTATAAAAAAAAAAGAACATTTAAAATGTCACTAGACTTTCTCCCTCTCAGTTTGGTTTGACCAAGAAACAACCAAGAAGCTAAAGTGGAACAGACCTGGGACTTGCCCATGCAAATGACAGCCATTTGCATGGCTTATACAATTTTTGTTGAGCTATGTGAAGTACTACAGATTGAGGCAAGGAAGATTGCTCAGAAGTTGTTTGGTATCTCGGATTACGCTGATTGCTGAGGCAGGAAATTCCTGCCATCAGATGGGGTAATCTGTGAAGACCTCTAGGTCAGATAGACATGGTGGGGAAGCTGTCCTTAAGGAAGCTGGGTATTCAATGACACAGAGGCCGAGGCTAAACAGTATTATAATGGTCAAGGGTGACACATGCTGTGGCATCAGCTGTGAAGGCTTGCAAAACCAAAATTTGAACTGCCTCAGCTGTTATCTAACTTATAACAAATACCCTACACTGAGCTATCAGGACAAGGAGCTAAGCTGTATCTAAGGGTGGGCAGCCACTCTTCAGGGTGTCAGACATGAGTGCCGATCCCTGGACCACCTATGGCATGGTGAAGGACCAAGGGCAGCTATAGACCCGACTGGGAAGAGCTGACAGGGATAAAGGAAGAAGTAGATTTTAATGTTGCACGAAAAAGTAAGGCATTAGCAGCCCTTCTGTGTAGCAGTGAGTCCTAGAACTTATGGTCCATCATAGCAGCTACTCGAATGCCAAGCTGCAGTAGGAGTCAGGAAC
>NW_010188153.1:49754-78616 GCF_000695765.1 Mesitornis unicolor | reverse complement strand
TCCTGCTGAGAGCTGCTGTGGTTAGTCACAGAAGAAATGACACCCCCAACAGCATAGCTTTGTTTAGGCTTTTAAAGACAGAATTTTTTTTCCAAAGAGCTCAGCACCCAGCAGGTCCCTCCCTTATACACACTGAATTTGTTGCAGAGCATTGCACTCACACCTCATTCTGTCCCAATTAGCAAGAAAGCAGCTGCATTCTGTCCTGGTTGTAATTCCCACATGGCTTTCAAGGCTATCCAGGAGCCAAGTGCTTTATAAGTAACTATCTGACCTGCAGAGAAGGGTGCACAGTCTCGCTCAGGGAAAGGTGCTAGAAGCAGCATTACTGTTGTAACTCCCATGATACTCAGAAGCTGAGTAGAATCTCATTTTTACATTAGGAATTCAAGTCTCTTAGGAAATGGAAGAAGATCCCAGAGACTCTCTCAATCCCCTGAAACATTGCCAAAAAGCATCAGTTCAACCTTATTTCAGATCACCTCATTTCATCACCACTATTTTCATCTACATTCTTTCCTCTCAGCCAGTCCCACCTGAACACAACATAGATGAGATACCCAAGGGCCACTCAGATTTGGAGTTACCAGCTGAGCTGGCAAGGTGCAATGAGAGTAATTTCTTTTTCTTCAAAATCAGGCTGCTAGTTTCTTTCTCGCTGCACCCACTTGCTACTCTAAAGAGACATTTAGCATCGTCATTTCTTTAAGGCCCTATGGGGTTGTACAACAGCAGAGGTCACCCACAGCTGGGTCCCCAAGCAGGAGGCTGGTACATCTGCTGCTAAGGCAAAGCTTGGCATAAAAACCTTGAAACTCTGTCTTTGGGATGTGCTAGGGACTAAAAGAGAAGATCACCATGCCAGACAAGGAGAGGAGCTCATGAGTATTTTCAACATTCCTGCAGGCATCAGTTTTGAAAAACAGATAGTGGAACTGCATAAAGCAGAGTTTATGTTCATCACTGATGGCAGTTAGTACCCTCTTTTGATGTTGAAACAGGGGCCAGTGTTCAAAGCCATGTTGTTTGACTTCCCTAAACAAGCATCCTAGCTTTTACTTTGGTGTAGGTTTTGTTGTTTGGTTGGTGGTTGTTTTTTTTCCCATGGCTGCCTCCATTATGGCTAGTAAGCTTCAGAGTTGAAATAGCCAAGCTCAATGCTTTGGAAATCTGCAGCACTCAACAGGAGACAGTTGCAGATGGTAATACACTCATTTGTGGCAGTGCCATTGGCAATTCCCAGGGAGCGTAAGCAAATGTAATAAAGAGACTTTTGGGTTAATGAGGAGTGACAAGTAGTGGAAAGATGGACAGAGGCCATAGGTTGCTTATATACAGGCAGCTCTGCTCAGGTGGCCTGAGCAGTTCAGGGCTTGGAGAACTGCCAGACAGAAAAGCAAAAGCATCCAGAATTAGCACCAAGACTTACAGACTACAGAACTGGGGAGAGACACAGGAAACAAAAACAGCCTGGAGGTCAGAAGACAGTAATAAAAAGCATGTTTAGATGGGAGAGCAACCTCTTACAGTTGTAGGGCTGGATGCAGAAGAAAGCATTGCGTGCAAAGGACAGATGTGCAGCTTTGCACGGGGGAAGAGTAGGGGTCCCTGGGGAGCTTCAGTATAAGTTTTGAGAATGTCCAAGTACAGTGATGGGTTGGAGGCAGAATATTTCTTACTGTGAGATGGTAATACATTTATTTGTTTAGGATAGATAATGGTGTTTACAAGCAAGAAAAATGAGTATGTGCAGGAGTATTCTGGTGCACCCAGGCTAACATGGGGCAGATGCATCTGGGCCAGGAGCTGCTGCATATGGACATGCACACACTTTGGTGGTTGCCACCCAAACACTCAACACGCTCTTGAAAGCTCCAAATTATCCAGAACTGTGAAGATCATTATGACCACCAGTGGCAAGCTGTCTTCAGAAAATGGAAAGTATATTTCAGGATGTTATGAAACAAGAGCTTTAACATCATTTGATAGTCAGATAAAGCCCAAATTTATCTGAGCACTTACTGATGTAATTCTTATGATGCAAGATTCAGAAGGTAGAGGAGATAGGTGAGGGATTGCCTGTGTTCTGACAATTTAGCTGTTTGTGACAGACTGACAGATGGACAGAGGAGTGGAAGGCAGAGGCAATAAAAAGGAGAAGCTGATAACCACAGAGGTGAAAAAGAAGGGTATTTTTGATGAGGGGATATGTTTGGGAAGAAAGAAGTGGATCAAAAAGTATTTAGACACTGAAACATATCCTTCCATGAATAAAGAACAGAGGCAGTATAGGCAAAGGAAACAAATCTCATTTTATCTTCAAACCAAAAAAACCCCCAAAGCCCAACAAAGCAAAACCAAACAAACTGCTTAAGGAGGGGAGCTAAGTGGCCTGGAAAGCAGCTGCAGAGCCCATCAGGTCTAGGTCAGCAGCTGAGTCCCAGTGCTTTTGTGAGCAGGTAAATTCAGAGGCCTGCTCATATTGACTGAAACACTCATTAGCATTGTTCTAAGAGGTCTTAGCAAATAAGACCTCTTAGCAATGTGTGGGGAGATCATCAGATCTCTCCTCCTAGGAAGCGGACCATTGTCATCAAGGCTGAAGTCTGTAGATGGCTGTAGTAGTTCGTACTGCCCTCAGTCTGGTAGCTAGATGCCTTCTGCTCCTTCTAATTGCTGACCTATACTTCAGCAACATCAACGTCACTTCACATGCTAACGGAGAAGTAGCATCTATGCCAAGCAGCCCTCCCAGTTATGCTAATTAAGAATTTATTCTTCCAGGGTGGTGGGCAAACGAACGCTGGAAGAGTGACACGAACTTTTGGCGGCGTTGGAAGAAACTTGGCAGGTGCCTAGTGCTTGGGTTTGCCTGTGGGTGCATGCCAGATGTGATTTGTCCTTTGGTATTCCTTCAGCAGCAGGAGCCCTTGAACGCTGTTAAGATCTGGGATACTTCAGGTGATATAGCAGTGGGCAGAGTGCCTGGAAAAGGCAAGGGCTATTCCAAGAAATGAGAGGGGAGAGAGCTGGTATCAGGAAAAGAAAGGTCCTCAAATATGAAGTTAACTAGCCTATAGCACAGTGACTCCAAATCAAAGTTAAATAAGAACCAGTGACTCCAGTGACTGCTGAACAGCCTGGCCCTCAGCGTTGAATTATTGCCAGGTTGTAGTTGCAATGGAAGTACGTCTTGAGCAAGAATTTGAAAAGAATAAGCTTATTCAGTGGTGGTCATCCACGCACCATGAACAAGAGGAAATGGGGCACAGAAATTACTGTAGAAGAAAAAGGGCTACAGTCTTTTGGAACAGGAAAGGATCACACTGTACCTGGTACTCCACCACAAGGAACAGCAGACCAGTGTTTGGCAATTGAAATTAGCAAGGCCAGATTACAAAATTATTTTAGGATTATTCCAGCTTTTTGACCTTTCCCAAATATTCCTAACACAAATCTACTATCACTTCAGATCACAAATGAATAAGTTTGAGGAAAAAAATGCCACCCATGCCATCCACTGAGGTGTAATCTGTGGTAACTTCAAGAGAGAGAAGGAAGAGTTCCCCATGAATCCGTTCAGATTCAGTGGTTCTAGTAAGATAGTGTGGTGGGAACAGCAGCGTGAGAAGGCCAGCAGCAGGAAAGGCCATGTACAGAAGCACTGTGGGAAAGCCCACATGCCTGCGATGGTAAAGGAGATGATGTCAGGAAAATGCAGATGTTTCTTTCCCCTTCTCTTTTCCTCCAGTCCCAGATGTTCCAAAAAATCCACAGACTTCAGAGTGCTGGTGCAGTAGGCAGACATAGATCACCCCACTCAACCCCAGCAGCTGTGGCTGAGTTTCATCTTGAACATCCTTCTAGATAAGGACTGATGGACATTAAGTTTTCCAGGAGAGGACTTTCCTACAGATGCTCATCCTGCCTAAGCTGTCACTGTGTTCACAGTACTCTGATGGATTTATTAATAATTTTTTGTTTCCATTTGCTTTTTAGACTGCTTAAGCCGTCTGGGACAGAATCCTCTCTTTCTATCAGCCGTGGGGAAGGATGAACATTCAGAGTCCATCCTGCACTACTGTCATCACATGGTATGTTGCATAGTAGTGGCACCTCAGAAGCATAGAAGTGATGACGTTGCATAGAGGGAAAAGTCTTCTCAACCCTGGCAGACATAAGCACCACCTTCCATCAGGCTAAAAGTAGGAATAATTCAATGCTTCTTTAGTTATAGGCAATTAGAGGGCAAGGAGCCACCCCCCTAAAACACAGGCTAGATGTAGGTACCATCTGGAGTCTGAACCATGGGGTCTAAATTCAGCTCCAGGGAGTGGTGCTTGAAGTAAAAAGAGAGGTAAATCAGGAGGAATCATGAAAACTTGTAGGAAGGCTTAAGCACAGCCAGAAATACACAGAGCCTGACCCTGAGGATAGACAAAGCAATGCCAAAATCAACCTGGTTTGGATAAAGCACAAGACAGACAGAACTTGGAACTGGAAGCCCAAGCTGGACACCTATCAGGTTCAGAGAAGTAGGGTCCTCTGCATAGTTGCATACATCCCTAACTGCACACCAGAGGAATACCTGTCTTCAGCAGCAGCTTGTCCACCAAGATCAGGGAACCAGGAGAAGCAGAAGCTCACCAGGGGCAGCAGGGCAGAGCCTCACCAGTCCCAGGCAGGGAACAAAGCAGACCAAAGGAGCAACTCCAACCCAAGACCCCTCTATGGTAAAGAGGCAGGGCTGAGGGCAAGCCAGGGGTGTGGGTGGAGATCCCAGGTGAGGCTGATCAGGGCTATTAAGGCCTGTTAGTGCCCTCAGGGCTCTGGTATACAAACAAAATAGGTGGGGCCTTAGTTCTGGCTACTTGAGCAACTCAGTAAATAAAGCAATGAGAACATGAACTCTTATTTATAAAGGCTTCACAGCAGCAGGTCCATAATCCCTTCTCTACCCTACACAGCACAGTTTGTGCCATTGAAGTGAGCAGTCTTCCAAGGGAAGGTGGACTTGCTGGCCAACTGCCAAGCAATCCTTACCTGTAACAAAACACGTTACCATCAGTGTTGGAAAGGACCCTTTCCTAAAAACCTCTAACTTCCTTGTGAACTACAGAGAGCTTTAAAACTGCTCTCAAAATCGGGCTGTGGGGTCAGTGAGGTGGCTAACATAACCACTAGCTGGAATATGCCACCAAAACATGCCAGCATGTCGGCAGGCCATCAATGTGTCATGCAAGCCTTGGGACTGGATGGCTAGAGCAGGTGGGGCTGCAGACCACTTTTCAATTACGACAAAGACATAACCTATGGAACTGCACAGCAGAGACCTGTCACTCTCACTTATTAAATTATTTCTTTGACCTGTGGCGTTTATTACATTGTAAATATTAAAAAATATCCATCTGCCAGCTCTGTCTAGACTGAAATACCTCTGAAATGTTGCTCATCTTACACGTGAAGGGAGGTTGAGGAGAGAACAGCAAACTGGGCTACTGATCAGGTGGGCACAGAGAAAGAATGAGCCAAGTGTGGCAGAGAAGAGAAACCTGCTCCATGTATTAACTGTCCTCCCTGTTTTAGGACATGAGTGCCATCCTTCAGCTGGAGGGGAAGCGCACAGCCACTTACTGTGCTGTGATCACCAGTGCTGGGGAGCTCAGCGTCGGATTGGGAGATATGGACATCCACCACCAGATAACAGAGCAATATGTATGCATACCATCTGATTTGTAAGCTTTTTCTTATGAGAAGAAGTGTGAATGTGTGACAAAAGGCAACTGGTGAAGCTGTGCAAGGAGGGAGTGGATGTGCAGAGAGAACTTGGAAAATCCTAAAGTTAACCCCAGACATTGGCCACTGAGATAGCAGGATGGCAAGCTACCAGAGCTCTCTGTTGCTGCTGACCCAGATGGAGCTTCTCTCTGTCTCTGCTTTATACAGTATCACTGCTTCTATCATCCCATGACATGTAGGCTTCACTAAGTAGTCTCAAATAACCTATAATTTTTGACACCTTAAAGACAGTGATAAATCCAATCCACCTGCAGAAATGGTATTTCCCTTTTTAGGGGGACACAAAAACAGGTGGGCACAACACTAGTTAAAGCAAGTTTTCCTGTTCCATCCCCTCCCCACCAATCCCTGTTGTTTGTACATGTTGAGTTGTATCAACAGGCACTGCTGTTCAGCACATCCACACCTTCAAAACATCAGGGCTAATGGAAACAGTGATTAAGGACTGATTTACTGAAAGTCCCATCACTGCACCCTCCTTCCCTACTCATTCTTTTGTCTACAGAACAATAGCCTGTGCTTCATGACTGACAGCAACATGAAAGCTAAGTGCAATTTACTTACCAGTGGGATCCCCATGAGGTGGAAACTTCCTAGGAAAAAATATGGTCATTGCTCCCACTTTCATCCCCACCCTGCCTCTCCCAAGCCTTGGCACAGAAAACCATTACATGGCAGATTAATTCTGCTGAGCTTTATGATACAGCTGTGGCCAGTGAAAATTCTGAACCAATCTTCTGCTGCAAAGTGCATTCTGGCAGCCCTTCTTTCGACCAGGATTAGCAGAGACATGGGAGGGATGCTGCTTGAGTGCCTATAGCACTGGCCTGGCATTTGGGCAGTGGTGGAGCAGCCTCAGAGAGCTGCAGGAGGGAACGGCAGTTCTCCATGCTCCTGTTCCACTGTTCCTCATCCCTACATGATTCAGTAGGACCCAGGAATAAAACACTGTGATGAACAACCTGCCTCAGAAGGCATTGTACACAATGGACATCTGAATGACTTCCACAGCAAGAAAAGGCATAATAAAGCCAGGTGTGGCACAGGGAATCCTACAGTGACATTAATAGCAGCATTCTCTTTCTCTGTAGGTCTCTGACTGACCCAACGGTACCAAAGTAGTCTAGTGAGGACCAGCAACTGCCTTTCTCTGCTGAAGGGGTCCTGACAGTTGAGTCCAGCTCTGAATGACAGGGAACAGGGCAAAGAGAAGAAGGGAAGGAGAGGAGACAAATGGGAAAATCCATTTTCCTTAGGGAATCGCTATTTTAGGTTCACGCCTGCACCTAAAGGCTGCAATACGAGTGAAAATCCTACATCTCAAGTCTGAATAGCAATCATTTTGTTCCCCTGCAATGACTCAAGGTGTGTCTACTCTGTGTCCTGGATTTCACTAGGTGTCCCAGTTCAAGGAGAACCTGCGCCAGGCCCCGCTAGTTTGTATTGATGGAAATGTGCCTCTTTCCACTATTCAGTATGTCTGCCAACTAGCTAGAGAGCACCAGCTAGCAGGTAAGGAGAACTCACCCAGCTCTGGACCCGTAGCTCCTAACAATGTGTGTACCGAGACACTCTGTACACACTGAGCGCTTCTCACTGCTGCTTGATGGAGATACTCAGTTACTGTCTGATAGCTGTGTAACATTCTATGCATTGCTACTTTGATGCAAATGGACGAAACAATTTTGCTTTCTCTGAGTTTTTCTCATTTTGCAGCTAAATTGCATTTCCTGTAGTAAAGGTGCTATAGCCCTTGGGCACAGACAGAAAGCCAGGGAAAACTGCTTTCTTTGCCTCTCAAGGCAAGCACAGATGCCTGTGCTACTGCCAGTTTAAGCAGCAATATAGCTTGCTTCTCAGAATAAGTACTAATGCATCTTTTGAGATAATTTCTCTCCTACTTCCCATAAAATACATAACCCCCTCCCTTGGTATGCTGGGGACCCTTCACAAGGCTTTCTGAACCTTTAGAGTGATGTCTTCATATTTCAAAAGCAAATCCTGAAGAAGGAGACAATGTTCTTAAAACCTGACAGAGGCTCCAAAACCAGTTGAGTAACAAACCTGAAGTCTGATTATATCACTCCAGAGCCAGAAGCAACAGTGACACTGCTGAGCATTGGAAATAAAACCATGGGAGGCCCTGTCCCCAGCACGGGAGAAATAGTTATTTCAGTTTTTAATATGCTGTATATGTAACCCTGGTTGTGCAGATCATGCTATGCCTTCTGCACTACATCCTGCTCTGACACAGAGATGAACCGCTGATTAATTAATTAACTAACCAGTTGCAATGTTGTTTTGAAGTGTGTTATGAGCCAACAGATGAGAACAAGGCCTCTAAGCCGTTCCTCTCAGACAGCTGGAAAGCACTTACATACATTTCCCCCAACTTGCAAGAGCTAAGAGCAATAAATCGGACCCTTGGGAACCCTCTGCCAGCAGGTATTGAATACTCAGAAAGGTCAGTCACACTTTTAGATAACCCAAATAATAGAAAAGAGCACTTTCCTCCCTATCCCCCATTTCAAATAAACTGGGTTATAACACAGTGGGGACTCATAAGCACTCCTGGTATCTTCCACATTACAGCCATCTCTGCCTGGGTTGTACATCCCAGGCTGGACTGATAGTCTATCAAAGAGCACAGTAGGCCTGGGATGGCTCCTTGTCCAAAACCAGAGATCCCCTTTGCCTCACTTCATCATCAAAACAAGAACAATCCCTGTTTTGTAAACTTGTCTCCGAAGCACGATGCTCTGAGGGTACCTGTTCCAACAGTACCCTGCCTTTGCAGAACTGAAATACCCCACCACATGCAGGTGGAAGTCCAACAGCATTAAGACAAGGATGTCATACTTCAGGGCAGTTTTTTGCTCTCTTACGGACACACGTTTAGTCCCATGAAGGGTGATTCCCTCAGCATAGGATAGAGGTAGGGTGTGGAAGGCTAATGTTGGACAATTCCATGCTTCCCATGATTTAAAGAAAAAAAATCATATCAACCACATTTCAGAAGTGCTCATCAGTAGTAGCAGAGGTGCTCATCAATAGGCTGCCAGCTCATAAAAGGGCCCAGTGAAGGACCTTTAAAATGATATCACAGTTTTTCCTCCCTGCTCTTTGAAGAGCTGCCATCCAGGTTGGAGGATGTTGTCCAGACTGCAATGGCCCTGGCCCGCCCTTTGCTGGCCCACCTGCACTGTGTGGTGGTGACCCTTGGCCCTCATGGTGTCCTCCTGTGTGGCAAGAACCTGGGAGGCAGTGTCTCACTTTGTCCAGAAGCCCACAAACAGGTAAGGGCATGTAAGGCAAACTCTGAGCTCTCAGTCGCTTCTTTCTGGGACCATACAGCACCATTGCTATTTCTGGTGGCATGGCAGCAGTCCCGGAAAACATAACATCACTGCTGGCAAATGTACGTGCTTAGGGGGTGGAATACACAGCTCTGAAAGAAAATCAAGTTGTCTGTCCATATACTGCTGGCTCCTAGCAGCAGTGTTTACAGTCAGCTAGTTTTAAATGTGCTTACTGTGAATATTCATGAGCGCAAGCTTCATTTTCAGGAAGCTTAATTTAAATCGCTGATTTCTTTCAAAGTGTGAAAAAGGATTATTGCCTTGTTTTTTCCCCCTTCCTTTTTTTTGGCATCCATGCAGGTCTGGATGGCATCAGCCACACCAGACCTTATCAGCTTGGGCAATAACCACCAACGTCCCTCCTCTTCCCCTACAGACTGCTGCTGCCAGTCTCTGCGCCACCCACTACCCTGCCATCCACATCAGCAGGGAGGAGATAGTCAACGTCTCTGGCGCCGGTGACAGGTACATTGCTCACTGCTTTGTCTTCTCCAGCTAAACATGGAAGGGACATAATTGGACTTGTTTGAAATTCTGCTGCAAAGGCAAATGACATTCTGCTGCTTGAGGAACAGACACTAAGGACACAAAAACAGGACCAGTTACTGTGATCCCTTGCAAAGCTTGCTGAAAGTGTCCCCCTACGCATCTTGGAAGCCAGTCTTGCCATTATTAGTTTTGCTTTTCTGTAAGATCCAAGCCTTTCATGGCAATCTAGTATTTCTGAATTAGTCTGGGCTGAGCTGCTAAAAGCAAAGTAAACCACCTTACTTCAAAGCTGTCTTACTAACTAACAACTTTACTTCCACACTTCTACAGTGGAAGTGAGACTAAAAAATCTCCCTATAAAAGCATTTCATCAGGTTCTGCATTTACCTCTGGCCATAGCTCATGCTTCAAAAGAGCCTGCTGTATAATTCGCCTAGCTGTTCACATAACACTGTACATAGGAGGAAGAAATGACAGGTATTATTCCTAGCCCCACTGATCAATTCTCAGTCTGTCAGAGTAATATTTTATTATGCTCCTTGTTAACTTGTCAAACTATATGTAGTAGTCAGGGGTTTTTTTCTTCTTGCTTCATATGCAACTATAGTTGATTCTATCCTTTCATTGCCTTGGGCTACACCAAAAGGCTGTATGCGACAGATAATTCATTTTATTTTTCTATTCTCACATACCAATAACTGAACACAGCAACACTTCTTTTTTCTTTTATGAGTGGGCAGAATGAAAAGTCCTTTTTTCTGAAACTTACAGTGTCCTTAAAATTTGAGTTGGGATCAATGAATATCTTCTTGCCAAGCTAGTTAACTCACTTAACACCATGACACATTCCTCGTGTCCCAAAACACCTCCAAGATGAGTTGACTGCAACTGCAAGCTGATCTTCTCCAAAGAAGACCAAAGAAGTGGTGTTTGGATAACAGTAGATGAATGGGGGCTGGGAGGAACGTCACAGGGTCAGCCTGTCCTGAGGAAAGCTCAGCTTTGCTTTCTGCTTCCAGCAGATGTGCCCAATTTCTGCCAGCCCTTCCAGGGACACAGCCTCCTCTCTGCACCATCTGCTCCGTACTCAACTGCCCCTTTCCACAGGACATCTTTTTCTAGAGGCAAATGTAAACTAAACATCTTCTTTAGGGTTTCCTTTCCCTTTAAAAAGCTTAAGGGAAGAGCAAAGGTGAGAGACAGTGTGCCAAACACCACTGCCAAACACCTCCACTGAATTACACAGGAGAACTTTAAGTCTGTTTTTCCTTCCAACACTATCTGAAACCTAGGGGCATGTTACTTCTCCCATTGCTGAAGTAATATTGGTCTGGAAATCCCATTCCCCAGTGTCCCCAGATCTATGTGGGAATTTTCACAGTCCATCCAGGGATGTCCTTTCTGGTAACCCCAGCTGTTCCACTGAGCTGCAGAAATCCCTGTTCTATAGGGTGAGAGTGCCAAACAGGCTGGAAGTGCCAGGACCCTATGCTGACATACACACCATCTCCACTACATATAAACTGGCAAAGTTGCCCAAGCGCAGCCTGCTGGCACTTTCAAGGGACATTGCAGCACAGTATCACCCAGGGCTGTAACACATTCACAGCTCAGCCCCCGTGAACCCTCACACCCTTGAAGCACTGCCTGGGGGATGCTGCACACTCCAAAGCACTGATCCAGGGCACCACATGCCTCGCTTCGACCCTGGAGGTCTCCTACAACTCCGGAGATGCTGCCCAAGGAGCTTGCACATGTGCAGGGCACAACGTCTGTTTGCTCCTTGCACCTGGCTACCCTGACAACATAACACTGCGTGCCTGCACACAGCATTGCTAGGGGATGCTCCCCCAAATATTTACTCTGGAGCTGTTGAGAGATTGAATGGGTTATGGAAACTGTAATCTTCTGTGCCTTTGTTTAGGGTAAAAAGATGTTGAGGTAATTAGAGCACACACACAAAAATTTTATCTTTTTCCCTTCCCCATAGATTTGCTCTTTAATCCTCTTTGCTGTCATATTTTCCTGTGCTTGCTTCTTCTTCTCAGATGTCATTATCTTCTCCCTTCTCTTTCACGTCTCCTTTGTCCCTGCCTAGCTTCCAAGCATCATGACTATATTTAGCTATGAATAAGCAGTAGTTGTTCCCAGTCAATCACAGACACCACTCTGCATGTATCCATGCCTCAACAGAGGCAAAGTCATCTCCTCTCCTGATGGCCTCCTTGGTGCCTTGTGAGAACCTGTGGGCACCTGCTGTTGTTCCAAGCACTCATATAATTTTTACTGGAAAATCTCAAATGGAAAACCACAGCTAAAGTTTAAAAAAATCTGAATCTACAATCTCATTTTAGTGTTGGATTTCTTTTTCCAGCTGTGTCTGTTGCCCCACTCACATATATATGGAAAATTTACCTCGCTTCCCATCTGCCCCTTCCCAGTGAGGGACAGGAGGGAATGCAATGAGGCACCAAGTGACAAAATAACTAGAGAGCAAGGGAGAAATAGATTATTCTCTTCTGAGACTCCTTTTCTTTCTGGAAAACTGGAGGGAAAAAGAAAATGTGGTGAAATGGAAAAGTACCTCGACTTCTCAGATGAGAATCAAATAAAATCCAAATAATAGTACTATTTGTTACTCCAAATTTAAAAGTAAATATAAAGAAGCAAAACCTTTTCATTATAACCTCAGTGCTCCTGTGTGACATATTCTGCTTCTGTAAGTGTTGGTTTGGGTCCAAATGAATGCTCTTAGAAATGAACGGCCATGTTCCCGAGGTCAAAGCTGTTCCCCAGTGTTCAAAAGTGCCTTTCTTTCTCTCCACAGCCTAATGGCAGGAATCCTTGCAGGGATGCTTGCTAAACATGACACAGACACCTGTGTCCGGATGGGTCTGCTTGCTGCAAGCTTGTCTCTCTGTTCCTATGAGCCCATTTCCCCAGAAATCAGCACTTCCAGTGTCAGCCAGGAGCAAGTCAAGAGCAGGAGCTGGCCAGAGGTGAAGGTGTGGAAGATGGACTAGAGCACCATGGTTTTCTCATCCATCACCTCCTTGCGCTCCCAACATTGCTGTTTCCAGGAACTTGGCTATGTTTTGAGCTTCAAGCTCAAAAGCTGGCTGCTGACCAGAGGACTTAGACTTCTGGTGCACACTACCTTTTGGGAGGTGAAGTGTCAATGGAATGCATTTGGTGACAACTTGTATTGCACTCTTCATACTCACTCTGATCTGCTGTTGTTTCTTCTCCTTTATTTTTAATTTTTTTTAATGGGTTACATTAGCCACAGCAGAGATAAGAAGAACAGTGACCATGTGAGTTCATCCCTGGTCCACAGGGCAACACCTGCTGTGCAATTGCAAATGTCAAAATGATGTCTGAGGGAGGGCAAGAGAGAGAGAGGGTCCAACATATGTTTCAGGTACTGTGTCTGCAAAACAGCCTCCCTCTCCCTTACAGCCTTACACCAGCTGTGGTGTTCAAGTTCACCATAACAACATCCATACAAGAAAATACGTGTGTTTTTCTAGTACATCTTTGCTGTCTATACAGAGAATAACAGCAGCAGAAGTGTAGAAATCAGCTCTCTGGTCTCCTGCCTTCATTTTCTCACATCCAGCAGGGTGGGCTGGCAACTCACTACACCCTGCAGAGTCCTTCCTCCCACCAGGAGGATGCAGCACAGCAGGCAGGTCCACAGACACTTTTCACACTGGAAATCTGCCTTAGAGTGACCAGAGGCAGTGGAGGCAGTGGTGGTGCGACTGCTGCCCTGTTTCACCCAGTTCTTTAATTCAGAGCTACCTTCTGGCTGGAAAGGGTAATTGCATCCTACCCAAATGCTGTGTCTAAAGCCAGCACTGTCAGTCCTTCTATCAGCAGGCACACACAACAATTCTGAATGAAAAGCATCTTTCCTGCAGTCCCGTGCATGCACAAATATTGCTCTTTGGCAGGTGAGGAAGCAGAATACAGTGGAAAAAGGCTTTGAGGGTGACCCTCCCCACTAGTAAGTGGGGCTGAGAGGAAGTTATCCATCCTGATGTTCAGGGCTGTGACTACAATCTTTTGGCCAAGAAGGTGCTGAGAGGGAGTCCGTGATGTGGTGGAGGGTGCCATCCCTTCCCCACCCAAAAGAGATGCTATGTATGGACAAGTATGAGGAAGCAAAAGCATCTCCCATGGAAGCAATGAGGAAGGATGACCCCCCCTCTCCCAACACATGATGTGCACAGACTGCAGCTGCAGTAGCCCTGTGTAATCAGCCAACAGTTCAGTGAACACTGAACTCATTAATTTCCAGAGGAGCTGGGTCTTGGTGCTGACTGGTTTTTGAACCTGATGGATAGTGAGCCTGCAGTATGAACTCACCCCTCGTTTCATATAGAGATCGCCCACTGGTGAGGACCCTTGACTGAGGAGCAGATCACTGGTATCTAAACACTGACACAAAAGCCAGCCAAAGCTTGGTTAAACACAACTCTCTCCTGTGAGTTCTGCTTTTTAATACGAAATGAGCTCCCACTGCAGCGGAGGGAGGATGGAGGCGTTAATTGGGTGTCTCCCCCCCTCCCCAGAGCACTTTCACCAGGCTCATAGCAACTCTTTCTCTCTGGGCCTGTCACCTTTCCATCAGATTTGACTAAAACTGGGCGAAGAGCTGAGAGGGCACAAGGGGTGAGCTGGAGGATGGACAAAATGTGTCACATCAGTGCTACCTCCTCGGGCAACCAAAGTGAATATAACGACCACATTTTTGGAGGCCAAAAGGACCCATTTTGTTCTCACACATCTCCTCTCCCCCTGCCACGCACAAACATTTACCAACAGCCCTGCTTTACTGAGACCTTGCTTGCAAGCATGGTTTAGCTAAAAGACACTGCGCTCCTGAGTGCGAGACGAGATGCGTCCAAGTGCAGGCACGCATGTACATGTCACTGAGCAGGGACTGGTTGGCCGCAGCAGGAGGGTGCTGGGGCTTTCAGGAGCGCAAGGGAATGGGACGGGGCCCGTTCAAGCAGCCAGGTTTGCTTGCAAGTGGGGAGATGGGATGCACAATGGGCGGGGGAAAAAGGCTGTGCCCCCAGGGTAGGTCCCTGCACTATAAAAACGACTTTGACTGGATCCAGCGGTAGGGAAGAGGCAGCTCCCACTTCTGCTCCCACCTCCAACAGCATCATCTGGGCAGGACCCCAACTGAAGCCAGGTCCCAAGGATGAAATACTCAGCACTGATGGGCACTGCGCTCCTCCTGGTGCTGCTCTCCTCAGCCCTGGCACCATCTGAAGCACTGGGGGACTGGGCCGGCACCCTGGAGAGGCAGTCTGAAGCTGGGGGCCATGGAGAAGACCCCAGCAAGGCCATAGCCAAACCCCTGCTGGGCAGCAGCAAGCAGGGCCCCCCCAGCAAGCCCTGGAGGCTCCCACTGCAGCACTATCGCAGCAGGAACCCGGGGCTGAGCCATCACCTGAAGGGATACGGGAAGTTCAATGGGGACACGGTAAGCACACCCTGCCCTTGGCCAGCTGGGATGAGGGTTTGCACAGAGGGTTTGGGAGAGGAAAGCAGGGGGGGGATGGGAGTGAAGTGGGGGTGCCAGACCCCCACTCCTGACCCTGGGGTTGGGCAACTCAGTGAGCCCCTTCAGCTGACCTGTCTGCAGGACACGGAGAAGCTGCATGTCATGGCGTTACAAATGCTGAACAAAGAGGACAGGGCCAAAGAAAAGGGTCTTTCCCTCTGCTTTGCAGATCCCCGGGTTCCTCCAGGGTGGGAGGGATGTTGCTGGCACTTGTTCTAACAGGGTGCCAGCAGCAGCCCCAGTGGGTCTGTGCACCAAATAGCTATCAGCAGGTCCCGAGCACAAATGGTGTCACAGCCACAGAGACACCAAAACCAGGCAGGACAGCCCCAGAAGCACCACCACGCTGCAACGCAGGTTAAGGAGAGCAGCTTCTCAGCATGGCCTCATGCCCTGAGCTCCCAGCAGTTTTAACACCCAAACACTTGCAGTTGCTTGGCCATACACCCACACCAGGCAGGCAGAGACAATCCTAAAACAATCCTAAAAATCCTACCTGTTGAGGTTTGGAGAAGAGCCAACAGCCAAGCACAGAGGCAGCAGGCAGGTCAGAAGGCAACCGTAGGTCTGGGTGGGTGTCCCAAAACACCATGCTCAGGAGGTGGGCGGGGGGCACCCACCTGTGCCACACATAGGGCAGCTACTTAGCACACTAACGAGCTACCCCTGAAACTGCTTCCTTGGGCCTTGGCTTCAGCTCCTTCCATGCTGCTGCTGCTCCATGGCCTGGTGAGCAGTTTGTCTCGCTACTGCAGATTTTACTGCATTATTTTACCATTTTAAATGGAAAGCAAACATCCAGCAGCAAATCCCATTATACCATATAATCTTCTGCAACTTGGCTTTGCTTTGCAATGAGAGCCTCTCCAGCCTGTCTGACTAGGGCAGATGAAGAGGCTCTTTGAAGCTCATCTCACCCCCAGTCATTGCACTGCTGCAAGCTCCAGCATGCCAGAGCCGACAGCCCCTGGCTAGCGTGGTCCCGGGGCTGAGCAGTTCATGTCACCCCAAAACAACTGACTGATGCTGGCACCGTGGCCACCTCTCTCCCTCCCACTATAGCACTCCTGCCACAGCATCCAGTCCCGGCCCTGCCAGAAGCCCTCTGACTGTGGTGGCTGCCTGGGGCTCTATACCTGCAAACTGCCCACCGGCACCTGCGACCTGAAAGCTGTCTCCAGGCAGAGAGGTAGGTTCCTAGCCCCCCGGCACTGGAGGCCCCCATACACAGCTGCTTGCAACCACAGCACCTTGACTACACCCCTCCAAACCCACATCAGACCTACCCTGTGCAGGGCAAGGTCTTGTCCCCTAAACTTGGCTGCGGAGGGGTACCTGTCTGTCCTGCCAGCACTGGCCACCATCAGTGATGAATGAATGACTGTATGGAGAGTGGGACATTCCTATAAGTTTCTTAAGAGTTGGGATTTGCCCAGCCCCCCAAGCCCTGGCAGGACACAGCCTGTGTGGGGAAGCCAAGGAGGGGAACAGGGCTCAGGGTGTAGCCGGTGGCTTGGGAGTCAGCAAGCATAGCGCTGCCAGGCATCCCTTGGCTGTGGGACGTACAGTAGGCAGGTATTCTCTGTGATGTCAAGGGCAAGGGGCAATGGGAGCAAGCTGGAGCACAGGAGGTTCAACCTGAACATAAGGAAAAACCTTTTCACTGTGAGGGTGACAGAGCACTGGAACAGGCTGCCCAGAGAGGTTGTGGAGTCTCCTTCTCTGGAGACATTCAAAACCTGCCTGGACACGTTCCTGTGTGACCTGGTCTAGGTGATCCTGCTCTGGCAGGGGTTGGACTGGATGATCTTCAGAGGTCCCTTCCAACTCCTAATATTCTGTGATTCTGTATCGTGTTTTGGGTATACATAGCATATACATACATACATACATACATATATATACACACACACACAGTGTATGTGCTGTGTTCATGCAGTCTTCTCTGGGCATCTCCTGCTGGCAAGAGGGAGCATGCTCGAGCCCACCACAGCTGGTCTTACAGCTTTTCTTTGCAGGTGGATTCCTCCAAAGCATCCAGAACCCCGAGGGACGCAGGGTCCTGCTCATCCCACAGTGACACAGCTCAACGTAAAGCTGGAGAGGCTGTCCTGCGGCTGGAGACCAACGCTCTCTGTCTGAGTTTCATTTTAAATCCTTCATGACACAGCTGTAAATGTTTCTTTCATTGCACTTCTCATGCTGCTTTTTTTTAACACCCCTCTGGATTTTGTACGCAATGTAGGCTTGATTCCCACTTTCCTGAGAGCTGGCAATGAAAGCACTGAGTGGCCACAGAGCCCCATGCTGGCAGAGCCCACCTGGAGTCCCCAAATGAGACAAACGGGGCTGTTTCACAACCCATTTTAATTCGAGCTATTAAGATGTTGCAATAAAAGCTGCCAGTATCCCAGCATGCTCACAAGCAAGTTCCAACTGAGCTAAGGAGCCTGTTGGCATCGGGCATCCTGAGAAATCCTCTCAGCTCCTTACCACGGCTCCCACTGACGAAGGTGAAGTCCCACGTTTTTGAAAATGTCACCTGAGAAGGGGAACGTGAAATATCTGAGCACAGGCTTCTGGGCAGGGACCATGTAGTACACTTGCTTCTGGAGGCCTGAGCTGAGCCACAAGATCAGCTTCATTTAGCACTCCACAAAGTCATCCTGGCCACCTTTGCATGTGTGGGTGCATCCCAGCTTTGCAAACCCCCATTTTGCTGCCATTAAAAACACCTTTGAAAAATGCTTTTAAACACAGCATTTGAGTCACCTTGAACTCCACCACAGTTTCCTTTGGTGGGCGACTGCCACCTCTTGTGACAGACTAAAGCTTTTAGTACTCAAGGTTTTGCCCAGTACAGCTGAGGAGCAGCCTCCCCACACCCCTGCCTGGCCACCCCTGTGGGAGCATCACTCTGAGGTGGAAGATAAACACTGCTGCCTTCTCTGACCCCCTCTATCACTGCTTCAACTGACCCCGCACACAAGTTGGAGAACATAGAGATGCAGGAGCTGCCTACCTGCATGGCACGACTGCTGTCTGGCATTTATGGTGCTCACCACAGAGGGGTTGAGGTGGGAAGGGACCTCTGGAGGTTCTTGGGACCAACCTGCTGCTGAAACAGGGCCACCTAGAGCCATCTGCCCAGCTCATCTGGTCCCCATATGGTGGCACATGCCACAGATGTTACAAGCCCCATTATGCTGGGAGCCAGTGAAGCACCACTTCTCCATGTGCTCACCCCTGCACCCACCCAGCTGCCTGCTCCTGCCACCACCCATCACAACCCATTTCATCTGTCCTTAAACACCCCAAAAAGAAGAGTCTACCACAGTAGGAAACTTTGCAAGCTTCAAAAGATTCACAGAGCAGCACTGGACCTACAGCTGCTCCTCTGTTACCGAGTGGAACTGAGCTACTCTGATTCCCACTGCAGGTTAACAGGGTCTTCTTGCCCAGGAAAGCCCACTGGCCAGAGGAGCAGCCGGACCACTTTCAGAAACTCTGGTAGCCCTGTGTATCTCAGCATAGCATGGCTGCCCACAGAAAAGGTAGCAGCTCCCATCCTGCAGCCCCCCAAGAGCTGGGAAGGAGATTTCCCTTCAGGCCACAGCAGAGCTACCTTCTGGCTTTTCCTCCGAAGAGCAGAGGAGAGCTCTCCCAGGCAAGACCCTGCAGGTGAGCTTCACCTTGGGCTCCCCCTGCAAGCAGCGAGGAAATGAGGCCACCAGGGCTGCGAGGCTCACAGGGAGGGCAAGGGCTTGGCCAAGGCGAGGGCTCAGCTGTTAGATGTCCTCTTCAACTCCTGCTCAAGTGCCAGGTAGCTCGGTGGGCAGACACAGATCACCCCCTCTCCAAAACAGCAATGGTCCGCATGCCTTTTACACCACTTGCTTTTAATTACACTGCGTAAGGAAAAGCCTCTCCTCGTGCCAGGACCCCCTGGCACAGCCACCCGGGGAGCTGGCTGGCCCATCAAGTCCTCAGTAGGTTTAGTGGTTTCCCCTCACCCTTCTCCCTTGCTTGCAAGCTCCTCCCATTCAGTCCACATCATCCCTGCAGCCCTCAGCATCCTCGCTTTGCAGAGACCCATTTCCATACATCTCTGTTCCTCCCCTCCACTGTGCCTGAGCTTTGCCTGCTCAGTGCTGTGAGAGTCCCGCTTTGGTGGAGAGAGGAGGCAGGGCAACAGCCATCGGTTAATAATTGTTCTAACCCCAATATAAATAGAAAAAATACAACAAAACAAAGAATTGACTAGCTAAGAGATCCAATCCGCTGGGATGCCTGCAACGTGCTAGTGCAGAGTTCAGAGAGTGCTTGGTCCAGTGCATGGTACTGTAGATATCCAGAAACCTGTCCCGGCAGCCCCGCAGCCATCAAATCTTCCTGCGGCACCACACGTCTGTGCCAGCGCGTCCCGGCAGCGGTTGGCTCACCCAAGGCTGTTGGCTCCTGGGAGCAGGCTGAATGGGAATGGTTGATAATAGTCTGATTTATTGCTGTAAATGGTAAAGCTGTTCTCTTCTGTGGAACGAGGATGTGCTTCACTCTTACTTTTTGTGGAGGAATTTCATTTTGCTACCTGGAGAGACAGAGAAAGGAAAATGGACTCCTCGCAGTGACAGGCAAAGCAAGTGTCACTCCCCACCACCACCAGCCGAGCAGGCCCACGCGGAGGATCACCTCTGCTGCCCTGGGTCCTTATCCACAGCCACTGGCCCCGCAAAGCTCAGGTAGCTGCCTGCAGAGCAAGCCATAGCTCTGCCACCCCCTGGGACCCTGCAAGCCCTGAGGCACACCCTCCAGACCCCATTTGTCCAGTGGTCCTGGAAGGGGAACGTATTACTAAGCTCACCTGGCCAGAGTGTGTGTGGGTAAGAGGCAGGGCACGCCAGCCCCACAGACACTGCTGCTCTTGAATGGCCAAGAAAAGACAAGAGGGCCAGGGATACAATCTGAACAGGAGATCAAGCGCTCTCAGCCATCATGCCCAATGACTTATCACAAGGACTTCTAACTTCAGCCCAGAGCTCTTGTCTAGCTCCACTTACAGTGGGAAATGGATTCAGCCTTAGGATACTCCTGGGCAATTCCTACCACTGATCCCTCAGGGCAAACCTGAAGGCTATGGCGACTGCCCAAACCTGAGGCTATGTCCTTCCTTTCATCAGGAACTGCATCCACCACCCCTGAGTCACTGATTGCTCCACTGCTTCCTAAGACCCACTTGAATCCTTTGGAAGACACAGACATAGCTCATGGCCCAAGCTCTGGTTCTCCACCAGACTCCAGATAAGGGGCAGATCAGGGAGCAGTGCCAACAGCCCGCCAGAGAAGGGATACACAGTCAGGCACTAACCACACAAGGCTCAGAGCACTGCTCTGCAGGAAGGCACATGCAGTCATTAGCAGAGTCCTGCCACCTTTCAGCAGCTTCTCTGTTGCCAGACCTGAAGGCAACAAGAAGTCCAGGCCTCCTGAGAAGCCAAGGATTTTGCTGGTTCCTTACCTAGGCCTTTCAGGAACCTATTGACGCCACTCTGCTCCCCACTGGGAAGTGTTTCCAGGTACTCCTGAGCCCGTACCTCAAACAGACCTGCAGAAAGAAAGAAGTCAGCAACTTTAATTTGCTTCCCTATAAATAAAAGTAAGACTGTCCATCTGAAAGCATACTGCCCTGGCTTGCCAGCAAACTGGTGCACACAACAGGGAACAAATCATGCCACCTCTCCACCAGCTGAGCCCAGATCCGGAGCTTTAGTCCATTTCTGCTGGGCTCCCAGCAAAGAGGCCCTGCTACCACCTCCTCCCCCCAATCCACTGCAGGGCTGACTGAGCTTTTGTACCTCACACAGGGAGAGATGAAACCTCTGTTCATTCTGCTATGAACACAGCTAAGTCCAGAAAGTGCAATCACCTGGGGAATCGTCACACGGAATTTACCCCGCTGCAAAATCTCTTTTCCTCAGCCCCTTATGCAAGTGTTCACTGCTCACTAGAGCTTGGGAAGAAACTGCTAAGCCAGCACCGAGCAGGAGTGGGGATGAGAAACTTCAGCCACCCGTAGAGCCCTCAGGACTGTGGGACAACAGGAGTGCAACAACAGGAGCAGCTCTGGGAAGGACAAGAGCATCCCTATTTTCTACCAGCCAAAACAGCCATAGCCAGTCCAGCCAGTTCTTTCTCTAGGCACAGGAAGGGGGCATGAAGGACTGCAAGAATAAACGCTGTTGCAGCAGCGTACTCCTCCTATGACAGTCCTGAGGGGAGCCCAACATGGAGTGGAAGAGGCACGCACACATGGAGGGTACTGGTTACTGCAGCAGGGAAGGGTGCCCGTAACCTCAACAAGAAACTATCAAATCAGGCACAAAAGGCCTCTGTTCTCCAGCAGCAGATTCCCATGTCCTGTGCAAACACCATCTCCCTGCGCTCCTGCGAAGCAATGCACATCTTTGAGAAGGTAAGGAAGCAGAGACAGAAAGTCCCCAAGTGACTTCTTGAAGGCCACCCAGGGGTGTCAGAACAAACCATCATCTTGCATTACCACTTCCTTCCTGGTGTCCCTGCATCCCAGCTACGGTGCTGGGGATGGAGCTGGTGGCAGGCAGAGCATCTCCTGGCTCTCGCAGAAGCAAAGGATGAGTTTCCACGACTGCAGAGCCCAGGCAGAGCCTCTCACCTCTGACCCCCTGCTTCCGCAACTCCCGCTCCTGAATGAAGCCCCCGAACATCTGCGTCTCCATGAAGACCTCCAGGAAGCGCCGCAAGCTCTTGGAGGAGACGGACTTGCGGAAAGCCTCGCGCTGCAGGGTCCGCTCCTCTCGCTCAGTGGGGATCAGGAAGAGGGAGTAGTGGCCCACAATCTCCACAAAGAAACGGACAAAGGCCTCGGACACCACCTCGTTCAAAGGGCTGGTCTCTAAGGAGAAAACAAAGAGGCAGTGGTGAGGAGAGTGCTGTAAGGATATGCTAGGGAAAGCCCTGGATACAAATTCCCTGGCTTTCTTCAGATCCAGCCCAAGCAGAAAAAGCTGCTCAAGAGAGAGAGCATCCTAGGAAGTGCTTGCTATGGAAGGTGACTGGGTTGCTACTACTTTGAAAGCCACCAAGCTTTATCTTGGCTCCCCTGCAACCAGGGGATGCCCACACGGCCCCCAAAATGCTGTCTCAGCTCTGCTGCCTGTGGGCCACATGGCCACCTCCAAGACTACAGCTCTGTGGGTGGACTGTCCCCTGGAGGAGCCTGCATCACTCACACGGGACCCCCCTCCCCCCAAAAGGAGTACAAGTGTTCCCTGGAGCTGTAAGGGAAGGATTGGTAGAGGCAGGAAGGGGTCAGTTCCGTTTCTCTTCACACAAAAAAGAATTGTCCCCAGTGCAACAGAATATTTAATACAGCTTCAACCAAAATCCTCACCTACCTCCAATTTCTGTGGTGTTACATTCAATACAAGCCCAGCTCTCCCCTAAGAAGCGACAGGAGAAAAAGAAGCAGGAAGAGACGCAGTTTTAAGCTGAAAGGCATCGTGCTTTACCCTGCTTGCCATTGACAGGGCCCTCCTCCTTGTCGCTCGCCAGCTCGTTCCTCTGCTCCAAGATGTGCTCGAGGGCAGCCTGCAGCTTGCGGGGCAGGATGGAGTCCTCATCTTCCATCTGCAAAACAGAGCCACCCCCTCAGGGCCTGGGCTGGGACATGCCCCAGCCCCTGCCCTTCCAAGGAAAGGAAGAGGGAACTCATAATACACTTGGCATGTTCCCTGCACTTCCCAGTGCAGGACTATCAAGAAGCATGGGAAAAGAAAAAGAAAGGGGGTGTTTTGTCCCAAATATTCCCCTACTCTGGAAGAATTTCAGGTGTCTGACCTGAGAGGCTACCAAGCAGGGCTCACCTGTGCCCCACCGTCTGCCAGCAAGCACCTGCACCAACACAAAGAAGAGGTCTCTGAACAATGCTGGTGTGCGCCCAGGTGAGCACAACCCCCTGCTCTGGCACCGATCGTGTTATGGAGCCGTAATGAGTTCCTGTACAGCAACAAAGCCAAGGAACTGCCCGTGACTGTGTGTGACCTCCTGCCAGCTCTGGCTACAATGGTGTGATTCAGCTTAAACCCCCAAACGAGCGGTGCAAGGTAAAGCAATTCCCTGCAGTTAAGGCAGCTGGCAAGTGAGAACTGCACCAAAGGAGTGGCCTTCACCCACATGCTACTCCCTGTGAGGAGGTGCACTTGTCCCATCCTACCTATGAGACCTGAGGCGTGGTAAAGAATGATGCAGGCAGCACTGCTCAGCAATTTGCTGCAGAGCTGGGGGGCAAAACTAGCTTCCCAGGCCAGGACTCATGCATCTGTCCTCTTCCCTTCAACATCCCGCTCCTCCTCTCCACAACAAGAGTACAAATCAGCAGGCAACCTCATCTGCAGAGCAACTGCTAGGGCCTCATTTATCAGCTTCCTACTTGTGACCATGCTGCTCCCCAGCAGATGGTAGTGAGCTGAGGCTTTCCAGCTCTGCCCTCAGCCTTACAGGATGTCACTTAAGGACCCATAGTGCTCAAATGCCACTGTTCTCTCTCTTAAAAAAAAAAACAAAACCAAAACAGAAAGAGAGAACCCACAACAATTTGATCCTCAGCAGCTATGCTTTGGGACTCTCCTACTACATACATACACAGCAACACCTATAACACTGCCAACCATGAATCCTGCCTCAGTCTGTGTGAGGAGTAAGTGATACAGCCAGGCAGGTCAGCAAACACAGACAGAGGTAAGGTGTGCTGGAGGAAGGGGACAGAAGATGGATATGAAATAGCTCTGCTCACCTGTCTCAGAAACCGGTTATTTACAAGGTCAACGACGAGGACCTAAGAACGAGAGAGCAGGAATAAAAAGGAGAAGTTATTATTTCCATCATTGGAGTTTATGTTAATTTGTAACTGCTCTGTAGGGAACACTCCAGTCCTGCCCCTGCTCCTCCTACCCACCACTGCAGCTGGAGCAGGCACCCAGTGTGAGCCCAGAGCAGAGCCCCTGTTGCAGCTTTCTAACACTGCCACTGCAAACTGCAGCACAGCTTGGACAGAAGAAGGCTGTGATCCCAGCTCAGCCCACTGCTCCTCACCACCACGGCTCCATCTCTTCTCTCTGTGCGCTGCACCGCTGTCGCCTGGGTGGGCAGGAAGGGAAATGCCTCCTTGACCACATTCAGCCTTGCTGCGTTCATCCTTGTGCACCATTAATCCGGTTCTTAATTATTTATTGCTGTCATTAGGCACCTGTATTCATTAGAGTGGCAGCTACCCTGGCCCATTTGTAGCAATCATACTTCAAAAGCCTGGCAAACTTTGTGCTTAGCCCCTAGACAGCACTATGCAGAAACTTTAATAAAATAATCTCCTGTGCACAGCAGCCCCACAGTGGGAGATCCCAGCCCCCAGCCCTCCCAACCTGAGGACAAGGCAGAGCATAGACCTCTGCCTCCCTGGGGGGTGTCCACCTCCTCTCTCACCCTGTATTTGCAGGAGCCAGAGGATGAGACCTCGGCTCCATCACACCACCAGATGCCAAGGCAGACCCCAAAAGCAGCCTTTGCAGGACAAAAGATGACTCAACCCACTGGAAGCAACAGAGAGCAAGGCCGCGGTGTGGTTGCACGGCTCACCTCCTCCACGGGTAGCTCCTTCAGGCGGGACAGGGAGCTGGAGAGCAGGCCGATGAGGAAAGGGGTGGGTGAGCACACGATGTCGATCATGGAAGGCGGCAGCACGGGGATGTAGGTGTGCTGCCAGGTGAAGGGGTACAGGAGGGCCACCGTGGCGTGGCAACACTTGGAGAGAGTGCTGGAAGATGAAACACAACCAAGGGCAATGGTCAGTCAGTCAGGAGATGAGTGATGCTTCCTAGAAATCAGGGCTCTTCCAATTGTTCCCTGATCGATCTCTGTAATTATCAAGGGCTTTCCCTGATTTCTGACCCCATTTTTCAGCTTCAGGAGCAGTGACTTGAGGTAGGAGCTCAGGTTATTAAAGATGATCCTGGCTCACACACATGTGACAAGACATGGGTCCCACTGATTCCAGCATCTGCTCCTCCAGTGCCCTGATGGGAGATATCAGACAGACGCAGGGTCTTCCATGCCACTGCCTTTCATTAGAGAAATGAGTTCATTCTCCTCCAGCATGCCTCTGTGGCTGTTCCCACAGGTCTGAATGCACAGGGGCTATACTGTCCAGCACTGACAGCACACAGCTGTAGGACGCAGAAGATGGCTCCACCGCTACAGCAGCTATTTGTTGGGCTGCACTGTGGCCCACTTGCCTGCTGGCCCTACTCTTGGTCTCACCAGCACAGCTGGATGGCCTGCTCGGACCCCTTGGCAAAGTCCCAGCACAACCTGCAGCCACAAAGTCCCCAGATGTTCACAAAGTTCCTGCAAGTCTTTCCACCCATGGTCTACCCCTGGCCCTCGGCTTGCTACTTGTGAAGCATACATGCTTTGCTTTTGGACAACCTTAGCAGGAGTAACCACATGCCAGTGGCACACTTTTCTATCAGTCCCAATCACACTGATAGCTCCTAGCAGCCATGCTAGGGGGAAGGAGAAAGGCAGTGGTCTCCAGCTGAGGCTACCCAGAACCACAGGAGAGTGAAATCCCAGGAGGGGAGCACACAGCCAGCCTCTATGGGATGCTGCCTGTGGCTCACAGGACCACAGCCTTCCTCCTGCCCCCTTCAAATGCCACCAGCGGCTCAGCTGTAAGTGCCTTTGCTGACAACTTCCAAGGGAGTCTGTCCAAAATCCCCATCAGCTCTCTGGCAGGAGGCAGGCAGGGTCTGCAGTCAGACACAGCAGAGCTCGCTGCAGGGCACCAGCTACTCATCCCTTCTAGGTCTGGGAACATTTGTATGCATCAAGGGAGGAGGAAGGCTTGCCACTATAAACCCTGTATGTAACATGTTGTTTTACTAGCATCCAGGTCTTGAAAGGCTGGAGGAGGAGAGGGAGGCTGATGCTGCCAGGGAAGGGCACACAGCTGGCTCCTGTTAAACTCCATGGGGGAATTTACACTCAGCAACCCGGATCTGGCAGTTTATTGCTGACTCGAGGGGTTTGATGGGTGTGGACTCCAGCTCACTCTGAAAAGCAAAGTCTGCTTTCCCTGTCCCCCTCTCTCTGGTGAAGTCTGGTGAATTTGAGTTCCAGTGGATTTGCATCCCAGTGCTGTAATGCTAAGTGGCATGGCTGGCTTTCATCAGATAGGTTCAGTTTAGCAGAACAGAGTTGTGGTTGCTGGGACATCAGTGTGACAGTATGAAGAAATCAGGCAGTAAACACTGTTAAACATGTGATGCTTTTTGGAGATAAGTAGATCCCAGGGAGGAGGGTGGAAGGTGCTTAATGTGAGAATTTTATCTAGGACTGCCACAGGTAGGGAGTGGGTGCTTGGGAGGGACGTCTGGGACATGTGCTGAGAACATCTCTTTGTAAGATGGGGACAGTTTTCTCTCCCTGCACTCTCAGAGGTTTGTCTTTTCTTAAGGGGATACTCTGTAAAACAGAGGAAGACCCCTCAAAGGCTGTGTCACAGACTGGTAGCTTTAAACCTTTAAATGGGTAAAAGCCCTCAGTTCCACATCTTTGTTTAGGAAGGCCTTAGAGTATCCCCCTGCCTTCTGCGGATTCCTTGCTGCTGGCTGCCCCTCTGCCACTGCTCTCGAGCTGTGCCTGCCCACATCAGCAAGCCCCTGTCTTGCTGTGTCTACCACACATGCAAGGTACATCCTGAATCTGAGAGAAACAAAATGCAAATAATGAGAAAACACAGAGCTAGTAAGAAACAGGAACTTTTACAAAAAAAACCCAACAAACTCTCTCATAAAAAAGTGGGAACAATACCAGAGTAATTATTCCTCTTTTATCTTTCATACATACTAATCTTGAAAGGAACTGCAACAAAAGTGAATGTGCCATCTTACAAGTGCACTTCAAGCTAATGAGATCCTTTCAAAACTGTCTCCTTTGAGACTGCACTGCTTGTATACCCGTACATTTCATGCCATGTTAGTGGATATAAAAGCAGGGGCTTCTCTTCCCCTCCATTACTGCAGAGCATATTTTCCACTCCTCAATCTCTGACTCATAATAGCCCCAGGAATAACAGCAGCAGCATCACGGTGAAAGCTGAAAGAACCCCTCCTTTCATCACTCGTGCGCAGCACTGTGGCACCACTCTTAGACCACCATCTCTGGACTTTCTCTTCTTTGATGAGAGGTTGAAGGTGGGGCTGTGAGTTTTACCTGTCACAAACCTCGTTCTTGAAGGCACACCCAACTTTCCTGCCTCAAGGTGGGAACTGCCTTTACAGATAGCATTTGAAAAGCGAGGGAGAGGATCTCTCTGATTGCAGGTAGTTCCAAGAGGAACACTGAGCAGCTGAAGTACACGGTTATTTATGGCATGGTGAGATATTACAGCATGCTGTCTCCTACCATATTTATGGTGTTTTGTTCTTCCCTCAACCCTGCTCTGAAGTCCCAGTGAGTACACATGGTACGTGAGAGATTAAGTGGGAGGAAAGATGGCTGAGGTCCAGTCAGCGGAAGTCACAGACAGAGCTGTGTAAGTCTGAAATTGTATGCACATCCCCGTGCAGTGGGAAGTAAAAACGAAAGCTTCCCCTCCCACCTTTCCATCTGTGAATGGCTCATCACCTCCAGGATAAATCCTGGTGATCTCTGCTCTGAAGCATTTCTCACTGCAGAAGACATTTTCAGGGAACAATACTGATAGAGTGAGGCCTGTGAGCCTCCTTTGCAGGCAGAGCAGTTCAGAGATGGACACAGGAGGTAACACTGAGGTGTCTCTTCCGCATGTGATTCAGCCAGACTTGCCCTGATGACAGTCTCGGGGAGCTGCGGCTTGCCAGGAGCCCAGCAGAACCTCGATCCTTTGGAATGACTCAAGCCTAAGCTCCCTCCTCCCCTTGCGTACAGCACTGCAGCAGGCACTGAGGGACTGCTGATTCACACCATGGCTGCTGAGCCTTGCAGAAGAATCCAGGATGACAAATTCCTCTTATGCCATCTGTGTGACTGTGTGTTCTTCAGCCGGCAGCGATGGGGGAGGCTACCCAAACCACACCAGTTGCACTACAGCACATACCCCTCTGTGCAGAAAGGGAAGGCCACTGAAATTCTGGGCGCTGCTCAAACTGTGTGCCTCTTTCTGTGAGATAGCTATGTCCCTTAACACAACCTGAACAGTTTAATGCATTTGCAAAGCACTACTGATTTCAGTGTCCATCAGCCCTTTGAGGGCTCTCACACCAAACCTCTGAGTAGTTACAGCCAGTGTCCCTGCTGAAATCCTGATATCCCTGGACCGTCTACCATAACCATGATGACGACTGCTGCCATTGGAATAATACTGACCCAGTATTAGGCAAGCACCTATGCTAAAAAGCCCCTGAAGCTGAATCCCTCTTTGGGTTTAGGATACTTCACAATTTCTGAAAAACACTGCTGACTCAATCAGCCTTTTGGAGTTTGATGCCAGGAAGCCCTTAGCTCCCTGCATGAACCAAACTGCTGAAAATAGGCTGGCATTTGGCAGTTTAACATGGTTTGAT